>NC_056743.1:583864851-584164851 GCF_019279795.1 Protopterus annectens | reverse complement strand
GGGAGGCTACTCTCAGTTGGGATAGTTATCTCTCCTTTTGGGGGGGTGAAGTTTGCGCTGAACCTGTCTGCCAGTATGTTGGCAATGTCTGTGGGTTCAGTGATTTTTGTATCATTTTGGACTAATTCTGAGCATATCTGGGAGTTTCCACCCAGGTTTCTGACATAGCTGAAGAAGGCCTTATGATTGTCTTTTGAATCTATGGCAATTTTTCCTCTCAAAGTTGGCCTTGGATAATTTTATGAGGGATCGTAGTTTCTTGCTAGTGCTGATCAAAGATGCCTTCCCTTTTTGGGATTTTGCTCTATCATGTAATAGCTTTCTCCTCTTATTGTAAAGTTTGTTTATGGCTGGGGTCCACCAGACTGGACGTTTGCCCTTGGTGGAAAGAGTCTTGGTTTTATTTGGGATTGCCTGATCCATGCAGTCCTGAAGGTGTTCATAGAAGGCATTTGTAAGGGCTTCCGCAGCTTGGGTTGTGGTTTCCATTGGCTCGGGGGCCTTGAAGGATACCACACCTGTCTTGAGTAGTGTGAAGTTTGCTTTAGAGAAGTTCTTCACTGTGGTCTTTTGTTTGGGGTGGGGGGATGTGGATTTCTAGTGAGATTAGTTTATGATCTGATCTCACCAATGAGGGATATACATCCGTGTGGAGCATTTTGTCCCCATGTTCGTGATGATGAGATCTAGTATATTTTCTCCTCTTGTGTGGATGGTGACTAGTTGTTCCATGGCATTTGAATTTATGAACTCCAGGAACCTTTGGGCTAGAAAGTTTGGGCTTGAGTAATGTTCCCAGTCTATATTCGGGTAGTTGAAGTCACCCAATATGATGGTGTTTGGTGATACATTTATACCCTCCAGTGTCTTCAGGAAGGCTGTGTGGGTTTCCTGAGTTTGAGAGGGTGGCCTGTAGCATGCTACAAATTGTAGAGCAGTTTTGCCTATGGTTAATTGCTCCTGGATGGTTTCCGATGCTTCGTGCGTAGCCACCAACCTGGAGGTGTGGGTATCCTTGATGAATATGGATACACCCCCTCCTTTTGTGGTGTGGTCCGGGTTTTGGGGCCAGAAAGCATGATATGAGATGTTCTCAGGAGCAGAACATTAAATAGACAGATAAATTAATATATAATGTTTGTTTTATAACTGTGCCAGAAACATACTCTAATCAGAGCTTTAACATTGATTTTAATCAGGGATTGTGGACGTAAACTGGTTGGTGTTTTATAGTAATTTGATAATCTGTAATAATGGCACTCGGGGGATGTTGAAAACAGACACAGGTTTCAAAGAAAAGTGCATACTTGTAGTCATTGTAGGTTGGACAGAGAGTCAAATATCTTAAATAACTCAAAATGCAGATATGGTATCCTAAACATCACAGAAACAATAGAAATATCAGAAAAAAATGGTTTGGAAGGCTTCAAATACAAATGCACCACATCTCAGTCCTTACTTTTTGAACTTTTACTTTGCCAATACTACTATCTCTGTGCAGTCAATGTAGATATCAAAACGCATTCACCAGCTAAGTGACATCATTTAGTAGTGCAATAAAATAATCATTTGAAGACATACGTATTATAATACTGTAATAGTTGCACTGGTTCATTCTGTTCCATTGGTTGAGCATGGACAAACACCATCATTAGCTTAGATTTTTATGCAGATAAGATGAAAACATGAACTTACTCATTCTTTTCCAGATGTAATACCAGGTCTTTGCCTTCAACACGAAGTCCATACTTCAAGACATCAGGATATTGTGCCTGAAACAATATGAAAACATTTAATTAAACAACAGTCTTTATAAACCACTGTTTCTTTTAAAGAGAGTTTTGAAGAATATTAGACATATCCTACTCAACACAGAAAAGCATATTATTTAGGCATCGGTTCATTTATCTTCTCTGTAATTTAGCTCTGCATTTCCCACACCATAATCTAGCTCTCCATTTCACATACCATATGGTTAGAGGTAGCATTACTGATGTAGCTGTCCAATTTGTGGCATTTTCATAGCATTTCTATAGTGTCCTTCAATTGTGGTCATCCTAAGAAAAGGGTAGTAACCAGCAATAAAGAAGGACCTGCAGCAGATAACATTAAAAATAAAGATGCAACACATGAAAAGGCACATGGACTTTTTTTTTGGTTGGAGGGGTAGTGTTCATTTTACTATTCACTGCAACCTTGATTTAACAATCTCAAAAAGCTTATCTTCTTTTCAAAGTAAACTATCTTACATAATAAACATCATAATCTCGTGTGTGTGTGTGTGTGTGTGTGTGTGTGTGTGTGTGTGTGTGTGTGTGTGTGTGTGTGTGTGTGTGTGTTTGTGTGTGTATCTGAGTGAGAGAGCCAGGAAAAACAAAGGAATCTAGTATGGAAGGACCTGTTTGCTTAGTCATGTTGACATGAAAATTCTGCATAGGAAACATTTTTGACATGAAAACACACATATACACATACGCAAACATCAGTTTTGTATTTCTAAGAAATACCAAATCTGTGCTGAAAATAAAAGGCAAATGCATCAGTTGGTTTAGGGTTTTATATAAAAAAAGAGTTAACAGAAAGTAAAAGTAAAATAAATATTCTGGACAAATAAGGAAATATTTTAACAGAATGATAACAACATGTAGTCTTTGTTCTCTGTCATGTTTCAGAGTTACAGAAATCAGTTTCTCTTCTTTGTACTGATTGTAAATGGATTAACATTGTTTAAGCCTAACAGAAAAAAAATTATGTGACCCAGATTTTTTTTGCCATGTAATGCTGAAAGGAGTTGCCTGTTGAATTACCTGATCCATTTTGTAATAGTTTAAGTGCTCAGACAGTGAAGAAACAATATCAGGATATCAGGAATTGGGTAGCATATGTTTATAAATTAGGGTAATAAACATATTTTATCATTATTAACCAGCTAGTTACACTGCATTTCATAATTAAAAGATTGCAGAGTTTGATCAAAGAGAAAATGATTTTCAAGTTTATTAAGATGTGCTGCCATTCCCTTACAAAGTACTAGAATAACTGTTTAAATTTATACTACTTTTAAATTGATGTTGATGTTGTGATAGACATCTGCCCATAGCATTGGAAACTTGGGTTTGTTTAGCTTTGTATACATCAGATGGACTGAAAGAATTTAGGTTCATATGTGTTTACTAGGCTAACGACCACAAGGGCCTTTTTAAGCCTAGCCATGAATCCCAAAATTCTAACAAGTTCTCTTTACCCTTGATAAGTGTTAACAGGAGCTTGGGACATAATAAAACAACTTAATTTTAAAGTGCAAGTTCAACCAGATGGGGAGTAATGAAGACAGATAAAGATCTAATTCTCTTGCAGCAGTTAATTCCAAATATAACTCTCAACTGCCTCCAATTTTGGCAAACATTCATGATTTTGCCTCAGATTTTTCCCCTTTCCTCTCAAAAAATGTTTGCCTTTCTGATAAATCAATGAGAATTACATTCAGTCAATAATGACAGATATTGTGCCAGTGATGCAACAAATAGCACACTTGCCTCTGAAGCTGGGAGACCAGAAGGCTTTTGATTCTATTCTCGTTCCAGGTGATTGGATTGCAGACCATTCAGTGCAGCATTAGAAATATGCTGCATTCCTGAGTGTGCCAACCTTAGGATAAAATATTAAACCAAGATCCCTTCTGCTTGAGTTTGTGGTAGCTCAGGTGGATGGAAAAGATTTCACAGCACTTATCAAACATAGGCGAGGAATTTCCCGATGCTCTAGCCAAATTTCCCCTAGTAGTGTAAATATCACCTTGGGTCTTCCTTGAAAAAAGGCCACCGGTCTAGTGGGATTAACCCAGTTAGCAAACAGATAGATAGATAGATAGATAGATAGATAGATAGATAGAAAGATAGAAAGATAGATAGAAAGATAGATGAGGGTTTCAAACATCTTATATCTGATCAAAATGCATTCTGATGTAAAACATGTTGCTGTCTTAACTTTCTAAGTGAATTAGAATAATATTTTCAAATTATGACAGTTTTTGGGCCTTTGTCCTCCCCACCATTATTTTTGCTTTGTAAAGAATTCTTGAGCAAAAAAGATGAGAACCTATGACTCCCAAGTTCACTGAAGTAAGGCATTGGTCCAAATAACATATTGCTCTTTAAACAGTTTAGGTTTAGCTGTATGGACTTTTAGACTTTTCCAGATCAGTTGTAAAGTCTTCCTTTTGTGTTTAAAATTAAAACCATCCAATAAAATAACCTCATTAGTTAACCAATTAAAAATTAAAGTAAAAGGTGGGAATACAAAAATGAAAAATAAAAATGAAAAATAAAAAAAACAGTCATGTGAGCCTTTTAAACATAAAAGGAAGACACACAAATAGTTTTTTATCTGATGAAGTTCCAGTTTGTAAAATAAAGGAAAGAAAGCCTCATCTTTATTTTGTGTTCCATGATTTGTGGATCTGCACTCAAGGGAATTTTGTGTTTTTATTGTAGACATTACATTTTTTTTTGTTTTTGGTTGGAGATTTTTATTAATACAAAAATAATTAAAATCTAAATAATACATTAACTTCAGCCTGGAATAAAATCCCTTCTCTTTCTGGTGAGGAAGGATTGATTCTATAGTTCCTTGATGGCATAACTCTAGTAAGCTTTGAAGAACCAGATGCTGTTGGCTTGGTGGTACTTAGGGAATGCCTGATGGAACTGGAGGGAGGTTCTAAGTGAGTTTTTACCACTTTAAATAATGCTGAGAAGCCAGGAATCTGATGCTATTGCGTTCCAAAGGAGAAAGCAGTGAGAAAGCCTCCCTGAAAGAATGCTGTTGTTGTTGGTGCTGGTGGTGGTGGTGGGGGGGGGGGTGAGGCTGATGGACATGGAGCAGAAGGGGATAGGGTAGTCATGAATTGAAATTTTGTCACCAAAGAATCCTGTAGATGCTTTCAAATCTGTATTTGGTTCACTCTGCCACTTTTTCTTAGTGAATTTCTTCCCTTTTTGCTGTGACTTTTGTTTTTTAAGGAAAGGGGTCCAGAATTAGAGGGGGGTAATTCCTCTGTAATGTTGGTAAAGGGGAAAGAAAAAGCTGTTAAAAGTCTTGCATGATTTTCCCTCTTTCTTGCATTTTTTAAAAAATTTCAGCTGAAGTTAGCCAAAAAGTTTGTCTTTAACAGTACATCTAAAAACTTACCCTTTACATCATCTTGCAAAGACTGTAGGCAAAGCTAGGTGTACCTACTTAGAGAACAACCAGTATCTGCTGCCCTGGAAGATGCTTTGACACCATCTCAGCTTCACTTTATTGAATATCTTGCTACTCGTGTAGAAAAACTGACTATGTTCTGTACGGCAGATTTTTTGTCGGAGTCAAGAAAATCAGACATTATCTTATTCATTTTAACAGAAATAGCCAGCAAATATCTAGGAATACTGATTTGGCAGTTAATGGGACAGAAAGAATGCGTTGAAGAGATGTACAGTTTCTTCCTATACTTATTCATAGTTTTATGGTCCTTAATACTTGGCAGAACATTAGTAGGTGGTAGGAGTTTAGACGCCTTATCAGACTCCACTGAAATCACAGCTGGATCCAAGGATACATTCTTGTATAAATATTTATGTAAATCTGGCACTTATTAAAATTTTTTATTTAGTTGCAGGTGGTGATGACTCAGCTGCCAAGGAAGCAAACAATAAAACTATCTTGTAAAGCATCCAGGAGAGGAGGAATAGTTGAAGGCTTAGGGACATCCATATTTAGTAGAATGTAATATCTTTTTCTAAGTCTGAAACCTGTTTGCCTTTCCAGTGGAAATGTTGCATCATTTTCAAAATAGTATGCCCAAAGGACAGTCAGAAGATAGAGTGTCATCTTCTTACTCAATTCCTGTAGAGGACTGAATCTGGGAAGGACAGGCTTACGATTCCACATTTCAGTCTGAAGAATCCTTATCTTCAGAACAGGTATGTCACTTCCTTTTAAACAGGTATGTCACTTCCTTTTATGAGGAGTAGAACAAGGAGTAAAGAAGGATTGTGGAGAATTCAGAGACAAAGAGGGCTTTACAAAGCCCTTGGGGAAAATGTTACCATTCCTGTCATAGAACAGAAGGAAGGGAGATATGCTTGGATTTCTGCTTTCTCTGTCTAGGAGTGTCTGCAGGCAGAAAATGAGGAAGGACAGACTCCTGATGTACCTCTACAAGGGTACCCAGGATAGCCTCTCAAATGAAAATCTGTGGTATATCATCTGGCCATTCAGAAATAACCAGGAAGTCCCCCCCCCCCCCTTTGTGGCCTTGACAATCATCATATTGGCCAGGTATAATATGCCTGAAAGCTGCGCCTTGTCAGCCTCCAGAGTGATCTCGATAGCAGAACCAGGAAGAGGAGTTGAACAGTCTGTGGACATGTGCTCAACACAGACATCCAGCTCTGACTGGGACAACAGAATCCTCAGACTGTTTAAGCTTAAGTTTCATACATGACTGTTGTGAGACATCAAATAATGATGTCCTGGTGGCCATCCATCCTCATGTTAGTTCCTTAAGCCTTTGATTTACAAGGCAGATCTTTAGAGATGCTAGATGACTTCTAATTGTTCTAGGGAAGAAATGTTTACAAATAGTGCACTCGGTAAAATATATTCTGGACCAAGACAGAATAAAGACTTGGTGTGGCTATCCTTATAGCGAGATCTACCAACTGCAGTCATATTTCCTTCACTTAGCTGACATGAATCTGAACATTTTTTGTCAAAAAGTTAGTGAAAAAGGAAGGGTCCTTAATGGGGATTCTTATCTGCCCATGAATGAAAAATGGAACAGGCCATAGTACTGACATGGATTGGTGGCACAAAATGAAAGCTTTGAGGAAGCTTGCATCAGTTCATCACTCTTGTACCAGCACATAGTCTTAGGCACGTTCATTGGTCAGACATCTAGAGCCGAAGCTGTTGTAAACTGAACAGATGTACCACTCTTGGCAGGATATTTCCCATTAGTAAGCAATACTGTAACAGTAATCTAATGAAGGACATCTAATAAATCCAAAAAAAACACAGTAAACTACATGTATTCATTATTTATTTATTTATTGAAATCTGATTACCCGGAAAGTCTGACTGGGTAGGCATCCATTTTCTGCAAAGGCCCAGGGAAAAAAGCTCCAAAGAAATACAAAAACATTTTAAGAACAATAATTTTACAATATTCAAACATAATACAGAAAACATCTACAGTTTAAATAATTACACCAAATTAGACATAATGTGAAAACATTTGTTAAGAATGGATACAACTTATTTGGCAATAATTTAATATTTAGAGAAATTTTAGCCAGTTTACAGAAATTAAAGGTATATTAGTATAATACAAATTGGAATTGAAATAGGAAGTGGGAGAAAAAAGACAGGGTTATGGTATATTTAGATAGAGTCAGGAGATAGAAATCATTTGAAGTAATGAAATGAGCGAAGAAGGTGGAATAAAGAGGTGTAAGGAATGAAAAGGTACTGCTTCATATTTAGGGATATAGGTTATCCTGGGGTTAAGAAAGAATAGAGCCAGCCATGAAATAAATGAAATGAACTATAATTTCAATAAAAAATTAAAAAATTTCCTCAGCAACTAGAGGAGAAAACCATTCTTGTGACTGCCCATTCATAAAATGCACATAGACTACCTAAAGTCCTACTGAATAGTAACCTGCACAATTAATGTAGTCTATTAAAATCAGTGGAAAACACTACTGTAACATAGAAAATGGAGACATGAAATATGGGTAGGTCTATTTTGCATGCTACTGGAAATATCATTCACCATTCCTTTATTTTACTGGTAGTGGTGAATTTAGAGATAGAAGACAGTAGCAGGTGCCTATGTGGTGAGGGTGCAAAGCAGCCGTGTTAGAGATGTGAAAGGTTTACCCCTGCATTGTTATTCAGATTTGAGTTTTTTAGTTTGAGTGATGGTGAAACATTACACTGAAATTTGTCTGCTAGCCATGAAGCAGCGCACATGTCGCAGTTCACCAGCAAACCCATATCAGTCACACTACGTTGTATAAATCTTGGTCTACATTGTGTGTGTGTGTGTGTGTGTGTGTGTGTGTGTGTGTGTGTGTGTGTGTGTGTGTGTGTGTGTGTGTGTGTGTGTGTGTGTGTGTGTGTGTGTGTGTATGTGTATGTATGTGTGTATCTTAGTGTTGTAGGGGTGCTGAAAGTCAGTCAGAATTCACATCTTATAAAGATTCCTCTCAATACTTCTTTCAAGGAACTTAGAATTACTGGATGTAAATATTTAATGTTCCTGTTTTCATTCCTTAGAAGTTTTACCTTCTTTCCATCAATTTCTCATCCTACTTTGTACATAAAGAGACTTGAACTTCTGTCATTAAACATCTCCTACACTTGTGTATCATTAACCCTTATACAATGCTTGTTGGCATTTTGATTTCTGCATGAGATGCACATTGCTGGCTATTCTTTCTCTAATATGTGATGATTTCATAGTTAATTAGACATGAGATGAAGGGAGCCCTATCCTCCTGCACAAAGAGTGTGAGGGTGATTCTCCACATGAAAATGTCAGTTTAGTGTTCATTAAATATTTAATTTTGGGACATTATGGAGGCTTCAAATACAGGACCTCTGTCTGTGTGTAGGAGCTTAGACGGCATTACGACATTAGACATTTCAGAGACTCTGCGTTACTCATCACAGTTTAGCTTCTATACATTTAATATGTATTTTTCTTCAGGCAGCTTTATGACACAACAACTGCTGGATTTCTACCTGTTTAACCTGGTAACCCAGGCTTAGGAGTAAACGAGGACACATAAGGCTTAGCTGAGTAAGGGGGAATCAAAGTATTCCATTACAGCTGTCCATTCTGGGAGGGGATACCTCTCAACTGTAGAGATTTTTGCAGAATGTCCAGATTTTTGCCTCATATTTTTCATCTGTTTTGTACAAAATTGTGGTTTTCTAGCAAATTAGTGGCAAATAATTAAAGATTGAAGTTAAAAAACAATGACAGACATTTGAGTTTTACCATTCAGAAAATTCATGCTAATGTAAAACCTGCTATTCAAATAATTTTCTAAGTTTGTAAGAGCAATTTTTAAAAGTTCTCCCTATTTTGGGTCTTTGTCCCACTTTTATTTATAGGTTTGGCCAGATTTCTTGCTCAAAGAGGTTGAGAGTTATGGGAGGGTATTAAGACGAACAATGCAGACAGTTAATAAGGTAGCGATAAGGTGTCATGAGATGCATGTAAATATTAGTAGCAGGTCACAAAGTTTTAATTATCTCTTTCCTCTTTCAGATGCACACCTTTCACGTCTGTGGAACAAGGCACAGCCTAGATGAAAAGGTTGAAAGAGGTCTTCCATGTGGGAGTTTAACTAGTCCTTACCGGTGAAACACTAGGATAATTAGCTAAAGGCTGTACTACCAGTGAATGTGACAGTCAGCAGCAAACAGAAAAAATACAAATACTGATCTCAGGCCATGCAGACTCACCTTACTGTACTACACTCATAAACTGTTGTATTTTTAGCCAGGTGTCAGCTTTTACAAAGATATTTGAGTAACAGTAAACGGTTTCATTCTGCTTTTATAAATGACCGCAAACTACATGAGTAAATAGATCTTTCTTGCTTTCCCTGCATAATTGCTTGCACTGCAGTACTTCTTACAAAAAGTTGTTAAATAATCACATTAGATGGAACATCAAGACACAGAAGTAGAGATGTGACATTTCAGGAGATGACATGGCAAGGCTCAGAAACTGATGGCATCACATACCATTGTAATGCTGTAACCCAGTTTTATTCTGTTACTAAAAGTGGGTAATGAAGGAAAGCTTTCTGTGATGCCATCGTTGTGACATGACAGAATTTCAGTTTTGTCATAGGAAAACACCAAATAAAAATAAATTATGGCTGTATAAGGATGACATGCTAGAGTTCTCTTCTTTTACACTAAGATAATGATGGTGTCTATGTAAAGCACTGCATAAAATGGAAACAGATGATTCACAGGAAGTTATTTCAGAGTGCACATCATATTCTGTTTGTTCTGTGCTGCATCTCTGAATAAGCCACTTAGGCTTGTAAGTCATGCGTGCAACCATTCTCAAATTACAAATAAAACTGTAGTGAAATAACAAAATTATAACCTATTTGCAAAAGTAGTGATGTTACAGTTAGTTCCTTTCACACAAGTGACTAAATGTTTTAAGAAAGTCTTCTTATCAGAGATTATTACTTCTCTCTCACACACACACACACACACACACACACACACACACACACACACACACACACACACACACACACATATATTATGAGTTAAAATACATATAGGGTCAGGAGGACAGATGTCTCCATCTTACCTATTTCTAATACTATCAGTTCTGTTTCTAATGACTAACCGCTGGTTTTGGAATAGAGACTGGTAACGTGGGCACCCAGCAATGTCCATGTACACCCAACAATGTCCATGTGCCATCTCAGGGCAAGCAGGCATCTCCAGTGCAAAATAATGAAGTATAAATAAACCAGTGTTTAAGGGTATGTATGTATAGGTGTTTGCCACCCACAAGCATGATACTAATGGTCTGCCCATAACAAGTAAATATTGCAGTAAATGAAGACAGACAGTGTTTGTACTCAGGAAAATGGAATTTGTTCTGTTGTAGTTTGTGTGTATGTGTTTGTGTTTGTTTTAACTTGCATAACGTAGGATTTTTCTTTCATACAGAAAAAAACCCACAATGTACTGGTACTGCATTACTGAAGAAAAAATGCTTAGCTCTAGCAAGTGTAAACATGTGCCACAAAGTAATTAGGAAAGAGAACTGCAAAAATAAAGAAGAGGATTGAGATGAAGTCCAGCAAAGTGATTGTGGGTATCAGCTTAAATGAGTCTTTAAAACAAATGTATGACACAACAGCAGGCTTGCTTAACCTTCAAAGAAACAGAGAAATAGGGAAGTTCTGCTGTGCTGTACCCTGCTCACAGAAGGTCCAAAGTGAAGAGCTCTACACACAAGCAGATTACATTATATTAAGAGCAGATAATACACTTAAGCCACTGATAACAGATACAGACAAAGACACCATACATGTGACAGATATATTGTGAATACTAAATCTAATTTAATCACTCAGGAATTCAAAGTGCTTCCTTGTAGTCAGTGGTTTGAATCCCTTAGCCTCCATTTGTCTACTGTGTGACTCTGAGCAAGTCACTTAACTAGACCCAGGTTCAGTCTGAAACAGGTCTGTATGGGTAACTGCATGATCTGCACCTGCTAATTCATAAACAAACAAATAACTAAGCATTAGAGGATATTCTTTAAGTCTTCTTTGGTTCAGCTCTGCATGACTAATGATGGTATGATAATACTGGCATTAAGATCATGATGTTCAAATATATAGAATATTCAACACCCAATAGATATACCGACAAAAGATTGAGAAAGAAAAACAATTTCGACTCCTGATCTTCACACTAAAAAAAAAACCCCACAACACTTGCCTCAAATTTGTCTGAATAGTGGCAGTGTTATAGGAAGGGTTTTTTTTTAAGTTAAGGTGTAACGGTTGGGGGAAGGGGCTTCATTAGGGTTAGTACCTATTACTAAGATGGTAAAGGGGGTGGAGCTAATGAGTGCTAACCCTAATCCTAATGCTGCGCCTTCCTCAACTTTACCCCTACACCTTACCTTAAAAAAAAATCCTATAACACTGCCACTATACAAGACACACTCAGACACAGAAACACGTGCAAACACACACTAAAAACACTACATCTATCTGCTAACCTAACTCTGATCCTAACCTTAAAATACACACACACTACAACATGTACATACAACACCTATCCCCAAGCCTTACTCTAACTCTCAAACAAATGCACAAACACTCTCACCCCCTCCAAACCTTGCTCACCTGTCTCAACAAAACATACTAAGAACATTTTGATGATTTGACTATTCATGAGTTTGATTTAAAGCTCCACCCCCTATCACTCGTCGACCAAATGGACATTCGACAAAATGCAGTGAGTCCCTTCAGACAACATTATACATGGCACTTAAGAGCTGACTTTATCATATTGCTAGCCTATCTTTACGAAATCGCTATGCTCAACAAATATTAATAAGGAAATATAAAAACATCTTCAAAGATGCTTTGTATGCTTGACAGTTGGGAGATCCATGCAGCGCTGGACTGCATTCAGTAGAGAGTTATGCAGTGGCTTAACATCTCAGATTTTTGCATATAGTCTCCTCGTGTATTACTTGTGAAATGGGAAGTCACTTTATCCAAAGATGTGTAGATTGGCAGCTATGCTTTTGATGTTGAAGTTATAGTTATAGTGATGGACACAAGTCAACAAAATAATACTTTTTTGTTTGTGAGTATACATCAGACATACTGAATGCAGAGAGTGCATCATTCTCATCTCATTTACAAGAATACCTAGTTACACACCTAAGCTCTGTCTAACACTTGTTTCATTCATGGTAAAGTGTCCATTGGATACTTGTAAAGAAAGGATATACTAGAAACACAAATGCACTTCTTTAATGTAATTTATTAGCTTAAAGGCAGAAAGAAAGTTAAATGTAAGAAATTATAGGGTGCCTAAATGCAAGATGTAATCACAAGTTTAGGTTGGGAAGAATTTATGTGCCACATTATCAGATTTAACACATTAACACCTTTGAGATGTGGAGCATTATACATCTGTCAGCCTGTACTCATCTTTATATTCCAGAGCATTTTCTGAAAAATCAAGTTAAAAAGCATAAGCCAAACAAATGTAAATATTTTAGCAACAATAAATGCTGTTAATGGGTACAAACATCAATGTCTTCATGTCTTCTTTGTGGTAATAGTAATAGTGTATTTGTGTATTCACAGTCTTTACAGCAAAACTGTATATGTTATAATGCACACAGCTCCAGAATTATGTTTTTCTCAAGTTTCATAAACAGCTTTTCATATATTGGTAGTTGTATGGCTTTGATGTATAGTGTTAGATCCATTTTTTCTGTTAGATAAGATTTCAAATAAGAGCAAGAAATTCCTTTTGGATTGTTTGTTTATTGAGATATTTATAGAAATATATAAAAATATGCTTATTTGTATAATAATTTAAAACCACTGAGTATCTTTCAGGATGCACAACTTACATTGCAATTATTTTTTTCAATGTCATCTTCGGTTTCACTTGATGCCATTAAATAGTTTGTAAGTCACTTTGATTTTGGAAATATGACTATAAATATGGAAATATTGCATATCTTCATAACTGCTTGCAATGGACAGTGACACATTTTCTCCCACCATGACATTTCACATCTTGCCACTGAATAAAACCAAGCTGTCTCAGTTTTGAAAATACAAATGAAAATATGAAAACAAGAACAACAACTGACAAATAGTGCTTAATATTTTCACTTTAGGGCATCCTAGCTTAACAATCTTAGTGTTGTTTTGTTACATAAATATTGCCCTTTGTCATGCAACTTTTTATTAACTGGTATGTCACTTGGTTAAGGAGGCCAAGCTCCAACCCCACAAAAAAAAAGTTAATATGCCACAAGTGGCTGTGGGTGCTGAATGGAAGCATATAAAAAGATTATAAATGCAAATATGATACAAAGGACATTCAGGTAGTGATAACAGCATTTACCAAGACAGAATATGTGCAACTTAAATGTAAAACCTTCACATCTTTCAGAAAAAAAAAATCTTCTGAAACTACACAGAGTACCTAAGGTGTCAAATCTTTATTATATGACAACATAAACAAATAACTTTTTTTCAGCAGTCATATGGGGGTGATATCATAGGTGCTGGTGACACAGGTTTTGTTTGTCAACATAGTAAACTTATATATCAATGTCATGTGTTACTTGTCAGCATACTAACATCCTGTATTAATATCAAGTAATGAATGACAACCATTTTCTACTCCTTATCATCAGTTTTAATTCCATTCAGTCAGTGGTTGTCCATATTCTGAACTGGTTACTTACTAAGATGATATTATGACACATGCCTTTTCAGGTCAGTATGCAGAACGACATTCTCATATTACATGTGACTAATATGCTACAGCAGTAACAGTAATATCACTGATAGTGACAAGGCACAGAGGAAGAACTATGAATAAACAGTCCAGGGAACAAAAAACTTCAAGCTGGATATGCTACCTCTTCCACAGAAACAAGACTGCCGACTCTCCTAATTTGAAGAACTGTCCTAGTGAACACATTCAATAATTAAAGTTATGAAACTATAGAAGATGGCGAAAACATGGATACCACTTTACATATAATGGCTTCTATATTTCATTAAGATAAACACAAACCAAGTATGCATTTGCAGGGGGCAAAGTGTTGTTAGCTGAGAGAAACTCTACCAATTCCAACTTACTAGACTAGGATTCTTCTTTACTAACTGTTGTTGCTCATTCACAGTTTTGCCTTGGTTATGGACTACTACAGTGTAAGGGGTGTGGGATGACAGTGAACCATGCTAGGGTTAACAGGTCATTAGTAAGATGTAAACAATTCACCTGATAGTAGGACATTAGCTGAAAGGAACAACCACCCATGAAACTGCATGTCAGGCAGGAAGTTTACATTCTTCCATCATTACACATTACATATAGAACTGCTAGCCATCTTTAATTTTGTAAAATTATTTTTTATATAACATAGTTGCCTGTCTCATTTAAGACACCAATAATAAGTTAATAGATTTAGTATTAACAACATATGAACATGCTGTAGTCAATTTCTTGTAGAATTTTCTGCACTAAATAAATTGCATTGAATCTTGGGTGTTAGGCAATTCAACAAAAGTAATGTGATTTGATAAGGATAGAGGTCATTATAAAAGAAGATTTCTTCCTAAGCCTAAGATGTACTGTGCCTGGACTTAGTTAAAATGACTTCAGGTTGAGATAGTTGAGTGAGATGCAGCCTACCAGTGGAAAACATATTCCGAAAATGTTTGCTGAACAGCCTCGCTATCATTTTACATAGTCATACTGTAAGTGTGTTCCACAAAATAGGTTTCAAGCAAATAACAGTACTTTTTGTTCAAAAAAATTAAAGATATACTAAAAGTTAAACCAACCCCAGCAAACCCTGCTCTACTGCTGCTGACAACCTCCCACATGAATTCTTAAAGATAGCAGCCAATGTCATAGTATACGCAGTGTCTATCCTAATCAATATATCAATACTTAAGTCATATGCACCCTCATTATGGAAAAAAATCCTATATTATCCCTCTCTGCCGACATCTCCAACTTCCGGCCTTTTGCAATATTATCACCTTTCTCAAAAATTTTTCAAAGTTGTATTCATAAATAACTCCTCCACTAGCTCCTAAAAGAAGTCTTTTGACATCACTCAACATGGCTTCCACTCAGCGCACAGTACAACTAATGCTCTACTATCATTCACTGACACTATAAACAAATACAGGAACTCAGGCAAACTTGAGTCCTCCCATTTCTTGACCTGTCTAAAGCCTTCAGTACAGTTTCTTATGCTAAACATATGTACAAAATGTCTCAACTTGGATTATACTTGTCTGCATTACAGTAGTTAGATAACTACTTAACTGGCAGGTTCCAAACTGTAAAATGACAGACTACTCTCCCTACCCCCAACCTGTATGTCTTCGCTGATCTACTACAAGGTTCTATCCTTGGCCCCCTCCTATTTAATATCTTTAACAATAACCTCTATATCTCCACAGGCTAAACCTCTCTTATACAATATGCTGATGATTCAGGCTTAAATGTGCATCTAACAACTTGTCTTAATACCACCATTTTACACAAGAAGCTTTTTCCTCAGTTGAGAAATGTCTCCGTAATGTACAACTATGTCTCAGCCCTAAAAAAGACAAAGTTACTGCAATTTTCCCCAAATCATATATGCCTGACAAAGCAGATTTGAAAGTGTTTTTACTAAACAAAACTGAAATTTAAGTAATCTCCCATTCAAAACCTCTTGGAGTGATGATTAATGATAATGTTAAATTTGACCTACATGTTCAAAATAACATATAAATACTAACCAAAAATTGGGAATGCTCTACAGGCATAAAGCATCCTTAGAAGCACCACCAAAATCACTCTTGCCATTACCTGCCTTCTCCCATCTCTCATATATGGTGCATACATCCTAAGTTTGTAACCACCCTCAGGCTTCAGTTAAAAATAGGCTGGATGCATGCTATAATAACACCAGCAAACACTACCACATCCACTGCTGTACTGCCTTTAAGGCATTGAATTGGCTTGAACTGCCACTTAGGTTACATACAGCTTAATCTCTATACATAACATTATTTACAAAGCTGACAACTGCCCTGCTACTAGTCCTATTCCCCATTTCTATCACCCTAGTAGACCACCTTGATCAAATGTTATCAATTTATTTTATTTATTTGTCTTTTGGTAACTAGGAAAGTACAAATGAACCAATGGCCCATTTTTAGTGGAGGGATGGGAAGCAAGGCTCCACAACAGATTCAAAAACATTTAAACAATAGTTGAGGAGTAATTATGTAGAATAGGAGAAAAGCCCTGCAACAGATTAAATATTTTGCAGTTAGTTGGTGAGTAATTACATACAAGGGGAGAAAAGTCATGCAATAAATTAAGTATTTTACAATGAGTTGGGGGAGAAAGGCTACACAAATGCACATAAAACATTTTACATTTGTTGGTAAATAATTATATACATGGGGATAAAAGCCCTACAACAGATATAACTCTTTATGTACCTTATATATGGGTGGAGGGGGTTAAGAGCCCCCACTACAGTTTGAAATACATTTACAGAATATCGCTAGGAGAAATTGTGATCAAGAATACAATATGTATTGCAAGTAGCAAGACACTTAGCAACAGTAGATAGCCTATGTCAAGTAAACTAATACACAGTTATTCAAAATATTGACTATATTTTAATAACACATGGAGGTGAGAAATGATAGTGTATCCTGATGCCAACAAAGACAGAGTAATAGAATGAGATGGGAAGAGTAAAGCTCAGGAGGGAAAAGTGAGGATATGGAGCGAGAGTTGATTAGTATTGGAGAGATGAGAATAATATGGCAGGACACTAGAGAGGAAATAAATAGGAGTAAGTGCCAGTTACTAGGCTGAAGACGTAGAAGAGCATACATTAGTAGTATGGTATTGTTAAAGTGGGAGCTACTTTTGATGTTAGGCCATTACGACCTGAGAAGATATGCAAATGTTAGTGACTAGGAGTGTGAAAGGCATAGTTATAGAAAGTAGGTAGTCATGCAACTGCTATAAGGGTTGTGCAAGGACAGGTCCAGGTGTCAGACAGATATTTTTTAGATTGGTCTTGAAATTGGAAATGTTGTTTGTATGTTTAAGGGATAAGGAGACCGAGTTCCAGGAGTGGACTACTTAGCAAGGGTAGAGAGAGGTTCCTGCTGACAGGTGTAGTTTATAGGTAGTGAGGAGCATTTTGATTTTAGATTTCAGTGGCCTAGTGGGGGATATGTATGCAATAAGTCTTGTAGTGTTTTGCTCTGCACTGGTTTGTGTCCTAATTTGTTGTGTAATAAGGCAAATAATGAACATCTACTCATATATATATATATATATATATATATATATATATATATATATATATATATATATATATATAAACCCCCATAATCCTCTAGACACAGTCTCCTCTCATACCCAGCCAGCAAAAAATTGAATTCTATCTCTCTGCAAATGAGATCCACTTCTAACCTCTCCAACTTCAAACATCTACTAAAAGACCATCTAAATAACACTTGGCTCTGCTCCTACACTACCCAGGGCTAAAGTAATCCTTCTTTCCACCACCCCCCTCCTGGCATACTACTGATTAATTCCTTCTCTCTAAACATAGTCAATCTAATTCTTGGATAAATGACAAATATAATTGTACCTAGGCTATGTTATCTAGTCATTTCTGTTCCAAAGTGTCTATAATATCATCTGTGTGAACTTTTAACTTGTGAATTCTTTAACTTTTGACAATGTTTTTTTTCACTTGTTATCTCTCAATAAATATTTGCAGCGTATGTATATATAAGTTCACATTATACAAACTGAAGTTGTGGATTTTTACATAGCTAATACGTTTTTGTTTTGTAATAACTTTGTTATTTTACTGTAACCATATTATGTCAATGTGGAGCTTTTCTCCCGGGGCCTCTGCTGAAAATAAGATATTATCCCAGTCAGACATATAGTAATTATGCATTCAATAATGCAATGTCATATTACTCACAGCAATTTGATCAAATTACGAAAATGCAAAAAAACTGGCAGGCAGAAAAGGGTAAAAACGTTTAATTCAAACTACTAAAATACAAAAACATAAAAGAGGAGCGCTTTCATACCAAACAAGGTACTTCTTCAGATCTAACTCAAACAGCAGTGCACACCATTAAATAAACTAATGTTTAAGGCCATGTGACCTTAACAATGGCTTAATTGGAATGTAATCATTGAGCCCTACACCATTAGTTGTTTGTAATAAAGTAATCCATTTAATTTCAAGGCATTCAGTGTATGTTCTTATGTCTCCTCCTCTCAACCCTGGTTTAACCATTTCTAATACCATAAATCTAAAACAGTGATCAGGTGCTTTACACTTCACATGTTTAGAAAGAGCATTCCTTTCATCACATCTGCTAATAGCATATGTGTTCTTTAATTCTGTCTCTAAAACATCGGTTAGCTTTACCAATGTAGAAAGCTCTAGAAAGGACAATTTTTTAGAGCAGCACGTCTCCACACGAGAGACAGTGACATGTACGATTCTTTTGATAGTTTGACATCTAGTTTTATGGATAGAGGCTATGACAACACTGATATAACTATAGCACAGGATGAGAGTATCATGTTGGGAGATACTCGCACCAGGCCGTTTTTTGATAGTAATACGTCTGACAATGGTAAAACTAGAGAGGTGAATCAATACCTAGTTACACACCTAAGCTCTGTCTAACACTTGTTTAATTCATGGTAAAGTGTCCATTGGATACTTGTAAAGAAAGGATATACTAGAAAAACAATGAGAAATACACGGATGAGTCTGACCTTTTCAAATGATACGAGCTCCATTTGTGATATAATCAATAAACAATGGAAGATTTTGACATCAGATAGAAGGTTTAAGGAACTGTTAGGTGAGAAGCCTTTATATTGTTTTAAAAATCGACCCTCTCTTAAGAAAATGTTATGTTATAGACCTCTACCTTGTACTGATGCTAGCATTAGACTGTGCAGAGTTGGCACATATCCCTGTCATCACTGCAATGTTTGCAGGTACATTAAAACAAATGATCAATTTGTGCATCCTGACACTGGATGTATTTTTAATATTGATTTATTTGCTAACTTCAGCAGTTGTAATGTGGTTTACTGTGCTAGCTGTGAAATCTGTAGAGCTTTCTTCTCCCTTATGATTGAACCACACCAACCATGGGTAAATCTTCAATATACCACACCATGTCATTGGTTATTGCTTAATTATTCTATACTCATAGTTAATTAAAGTATTACACAGAAGTAAATTAATCAATCAATCAATTAATTAATTAATTAATTAATTCATTCATTCATTCATTCATTCATTCATTCATTCATTCTTCCATGATACCTATGTCATCCATTTCAGGTTAACTGGGAAACAAGAACCAATCTCATCAGGTAATGAGAATAAGGCAGTAAATCAGTCATGAACGGGATCAGACTATCCCTGAAAGTGCATACACACACGCATACACATACACACATACACACACACACACACACACACACACATATATATATATATATATATATATATATATAGATAGATAGATATAGATTATATATACATACATACATGCATGCAAAGACATTCACTCACTCATAATTATGAGCAATTTAAAGAATTGTCACGCTTCACTGTGTATCATGTCAAATATTTAGGTAGCAATTACATAAGGAAAAATTACTTCTGTTTTTTTTTTCAAACTAAAATCCTAAAAACCTGATTTTAAGTTGTCAGAAGAAAACAGTTAACCCTTCCAGTCTGTCCAAATATTGTGGCCAGCCCTCTTTAATAGGTTCATAGGTAAGTACTTGGCTAGCTGCCCTTGTGGACCATTTTAACCCTAGTCAGTTTCCCTTTTGGTGCTTGAATTAACCAATCCTGTTTGGTGTTAGATTAGCCTTACCCATCCCATGGTCGATAATTATATATTACCCTTAGAAGAGGAGGGCGAAGGCATGCCCGAAGGCAGGAAGATAAGAGGAAGGTTAGGAGTGTAGCAGTGAGGGTAGGAACTTTGAATGTTGGCAGTATGACTGGTATAGGGAGAGAGCTTGCTGATATGATGGAGAGAAGGAAGGTTGATATATTGTGTGTGCAAGAGACCAGATGGAAGGGAAGTAAGGCCAGGTGTTTAGGAAACGGGTTCAAATTGTTTTATCATGGTGTGGATGGCAGGAGAAATGGGGTAGGGGTTATACTAAAGGAACAATATGCCAAGAGTGTTTTAGACGTGAAGAGAGTGTCTGACAGAGTGATGTTTATGAAGCTCGAAATTCATGGTGTAATGATGAATGTTTAGTGCATATGCTCCACAAGTTGGGTGTGCGATGGATGAGAAAGAGAAATTTTGGAGTGAGTTGGATGAAGTTGTGGGTGAGTGTACCCAAGGGTGAGAGACTAGTGATTGGAGCGGACTTTAATGGGCATGTTGGTGAAGTGAACAGAGGGGATGAGGAAGTGATGGGTAGGTATGATGTTAAGGAGAGGAATGCAGAAGGTCAGATGATTGTGGATTTTGCGAAAAGGATGGACATGGCTGTGGTGAATACGTATTTTAAGAAGAGGGAGGAGCATAGGGTGACGTGCAAGAGTGGAGGAAGATGCTCACAGGTGGATTATATCCTATGTAGGAGGGCCAGTCTGAAGGAGATTGGAGACTATAAAGTGGTGGCAGGGGAAAGTGTAGTTAAGCAGCATAGAATGGTGGTATGTAGAATGACATTGGTGATCAAGAAGAGGAGGAGGAGTGTGAAAGCTGTGTCAAGAATTAAATGGTGTAAGTTAAAAAAGGGTGATTGTGAAGTGGAGTTTAGGGAAGAGTTAAGACAAGCACTGGGAGGCAGTGGAGAGTTACCGAATAGCTGGGTAACTACAGCAGAAATAGTAAGGGTGACTGCTAGAAAGGTGCTTGGTGTGACATCTGGACAGAGGAAGGAGGACAAGGAGACCTGGTGGTGGAATGAGGAAGTACAGGAGAGTATACAGAGGAAGAGGCTGGTGAAGAAGAAGTGGGATTGTCAAAGAGATGAAGAAAATAGACATGAGTATAAGGAGATGAGGCACATGGCAAAGAGAGAGGTGGCGAAAGCTAAGGATAAGGCATATGGAGAGTTGTATGAGAGATTGGACACTAAAAAGGGAGAAAAGGACCTGTACCGATTAGCTAGACAGAGGGACAGAGCTGGGAAAGATGTGCAGCAAGTAAGGGTGATAAAGGATAGTGAGGGAAAGGTACTCACAAGAGAGGAGAGTGTGTTGAGTAGATGGAAAGAGTATTTTGAGAGGCTGATGAATGAAGAGAATGAGAGAGAGAAGGCTGGATGATGTGGGGATAGTGAATCAGGAAGTGAAACAGATTAGCAAGGAGGAAGTAAGGGCAGCTATGAAGAGGATGAAGAATGGAAAGGCTGTTGGCCCAGATGACATACCAATGGAAGCATGGAGGTGCTTAGGAGAAATGGCAGTGGAATTTCTAACTAGATTGTTTAATGAAATTTTGGAAAGTCAGAGGATGCCTGAGGAGTGGAGAAAAAGTGTTTTGGTACCTATCTTTAAGAATAAGGGTGATGTGCAGAGCTGCAGTAACTACAGAGGGATAAAACTGATTAGTCACAGCTTGAAGTTATGGGAAAGAGTAGTGGAAGCAAGGTTAAGAAGGGAGGTGATGATTAGTGATCAGCAGTATGGTTTCATGCCAGGAAAGAGCACTACAGATGCAATGTTTGCTCTGAGAGTGTTGTTGGAGAAATACAGAGAAGGTCAGAAGGAGTTGCATTGTGTCTTTGTAGACTTGGAGAAAGCATATGACAGGGTGCCTAGAGAAGAGTTGTGGTACTGTATGAGGAAGTCGGGAGTGGCAGACAAGTATGTAAGAGTGGTACAGGATATGTACGAGGGTAGTGTGACAGTGGTGAGGACTGCAGTGGGAGTGACAGATCCGTTTAAGGTGGAGGTGGGATTACATCAAGGATCAGCTCTGAGTCCTTTCTTATTTGCAGTGGTGATGGACAGGTTGACAGATGAGATCAGACAGGAGGCCCCGTGGACTATGATGTTTGCAGATGACATTGTGATCTGTAGTGAGAGTAGGAATCAGGTTGAGGAGTCTCTGGAGAGGTGGAGATATCCTCTAGAGAGCAGAGGAATGAAGGTCAGCAGGGCTAAGACAGAATATATGTGTGTAAATGAGAGGGAGGGTAGAGGAATGGTGAGGATGCAGGGAGTAGAGTTGGTAAAGGTGGACGAGTTTAAGTACTTGGGATCAACAGTTCAGAGTAATGGTGAATGTGGAAGAGAGGTGAAGAAGAGAGTACAGGCAAGGTGGAATGGGTGGAGAAGAGTGTCAGGAGTGATTTGTGACAGGCGGGTACCAGTAAGAGTGAAAGGGAAGGTCTACAAGAGGGTAGTGAGACCAGCTATGTTATATGGGTTGGAGACAGTGGCATTGACAAAAAGGCAGGAGTCAGAACTGGATGTGGCAGAGTTAAAGATGTTAAGATTTGCACTCGGTGTGACTAGGATGGATAGGATTAGGAATCAGTATATTAGAGGGTCAGCTCATGTTGGACAGTTTGGAGACAAAGCAAGAGAGACGAGATTGCGTTGGTTTGGACATGTGCTGAGGAGGGATGATGGAGCTGCCAGGTAAGAGGAATAGAGGAAGGCCTAAGATAAGGTTTATGGACATGGTGAGAGAGGACATGCAGGCGGTTGGTGTGACAGAGCAAGATGCAGAGGATAGGAAGAAATGGAAAGAGATGATCCGCTGTGGCGACCCCTAACGGGAAAAGCCGAAAGAGAATGATGATGATGATGATGAGTAAGAATAACTGGGATCATACCATAGATAATTAGAGGGGACTCATGCATGGAATAAAGCATTTTTAGCTGCCTGTGTCCATTAATTAAATATTTATTTGACCAGTACACAACTTCTGTTGCATTGTGCAATTATGCAAGCCAGCTTTTTTCAGTAACCATGCATTTTCTGTGCCATTCAGAATTAGCGCATTAGACAAAAAGTAGCACAGTTTTATGTTATACGATTTCAGCTGGAAAAATATAGCTTTATATTCCAAAAACACAAAAAAATTTGGTGGCATTCCTCCAGAGAACACATATTAATGTCTACATCTTGGACAGGAAACATATAATGCCCCATCACAGTTAAATCTTAAATTATGAGTTAATGAAACAGGCTCAGAAGAAAGAAAGACCAGCCATTTGCTTCCCAATTAAAATCTTGTATTGTTTCAAAGTGGAATTTGTCTTAGCCTGCATAACAGTGTTGATATGCTATGTTTGCAGTTTTCACTCTTAGTTATCGCCAACAATTTCACATCTTACTGAGACCAGTAAAGTACTGTGAAACACACATAGCCAATGTGACTCTTTTCCAAAGAGTCAGTTGTTGGAGAAAGCTCTGAATACAGAATAAATACCACAAAACTACATGAGAAAACTAGTACATAGTCTCATTTTGTCCTGTGAAATATTGTTTGTATCTATATAGGTATAGAATATTAAGGACAGTATAGAACAATAAGCACCTTTGTATCTTTGAAGTTACAACTGTCAGTCAAAAGTGAATAAATAGAGTTGATGGACTTATTTGTGAACTATTGTCACTTAGCAAAGGTAGAGGAAATAGTCTGGAATTTCTCTAGGAACAACAGCTTTGAATACTTAACCATACCCTATAATTTACCTACTTTGTATGAAAGAATATTTAAATGTACCATCACGGTCTTTTTAGCAGCTTACAATTAGCATCACTTCAGTAAAAAAGAAAAACACACTTTCCAGAGACAGTCTAAGAATCCAATGACTCACAGAACTGTCACTATAACCAAATGCAGGACGCACAGCATTTGTTAGGTCTAAGATATTATATATTATGGGGTTACAAGCACCAACACAGAAGAGGGTAAACAGACTGAAAAATGGTACTGAATTTCAAAAAAATTGTCCACTTGTGCCTATCTAATTAATCCTTTTACTGCATTTCAAATCACTCCAGTCACTCCTTGCTCCTGGGCTCATGCAATGAGAACACCTGTGCAACAGGGAATAGTATGATTTCACCAAGTCCCTAAGACCGAATTGATAATTGTAATACCCCTACATTCCTGCTATTATTATAATGAACTCTGAATTCACTGCAACATGGGAGCAAGAAATCCTCTTTGCACTGCTGATCCTGAAGATGAATCTGCATGTTCACTAAACTGGCCAAAATTCGGATTTACACAACTGGCCAAATGAGAGCTGAAATGTTTTGACTCTTTCCAACGTTATATCGACATTGTTATTCAAGAGACATATCAGTCTCTAATTATAGAAATGCAAGCAGGAAAACAATCCATAATACACAAACTCCAGCACAACATCTAATTGCTGTGGAATAGCCCCTTAAATGGGGTCCAGAGTAGATAAGCACAGAAAGTGAACCCTATTTTTCTGAAGGGTACACACATGCAAGTCCTATTATATATAGTAGGATGCACCATTGCAGCACAGTAGCATGATCCCAGTAACATCACTAGAAATGCACCAGTAATCAGGGCTTTCTGGGGCACTGTACATGAACTGGTGCTAAACAGTGAGCTCAGCTTTTATTTTAAATGGAGTAGGATCCAGTATTAAAAAAGACATCTCTAACAAATACAACAGCATCACTAGAAATGCACCAGGAATCAGGGCTATCTGGGGCACTGTACATGAACTGGTGCTAAACAGTGAGCTCAGCTTTTATTTTAAATAGGATACAGTACTAAATAAGTCATCATTAACAAATGCAACAGCATCCCTAGAAATGCATCAGTAATCATGGCTTTATAGGGCATTGCACATGAACTGGTGCTAAACAGTGAGCTCAGCTTTTACTTTAAATAGGATACAGTACTAAATAAGTCATCTCCAACAAACACAGCAGCATCGCTAGAAATGCACCAGTAATCAGGGCTTTCTGGGGCACTGTACATGAACTGGTGCTAAACAGTGAGCTCAGCTTTTATTTTAAATAGGATACAATACTAAATAAGTCATCTCTAACAAACACAACAACATCACTAGAAATGCACAAACAATCATGGCTTTCTGGGGCACTGTACATGAACTGGTGCTAAACAGTGAGTTCAGCTTTTATTTTAAATAGGATACAGTACTAAATAAGTCATCTCTAACAAATACAACAGCATCACTAGAAATGCACAAATAATCATGGCTTTCTGGGGCACTGTACATGAAATGGTGCTAAACAGTGAGCTCAGCTTTTATTTTAAATAGGATACAGTACTAAATAAGTCATCATTAACTAATGCAACAGCATCACTAGAAATGCACCAGTAATCATGCCTTTATAGGGCATTGTACATGAACTGGTGCTAAACAGTGAGCTCAGCTTTTACTTTAAATAGGATACAGTACTAAATAAGTCATCTCTAACAAATGCAACAGCATCACTAAAACTATACCAGTAATCATGGCTTTCTGGGGCACTGTACACAAACTAGTGCTAAACAGTGAGCTCAGCTTTTATTTTAAATAGGATACAGTACTAAATAAATCATCTCTAACAAATACAACAGCATCACTACAAATGCACAAATAATCATGGCTTTCTGAGGGACTGTACATGAACTGGTGCTAAACAGTAAGCTCAGCTTTTATTTTAAATAGGATACAGTACTAAATAAGTCATCTCTAACAAATGCAACAGCATCACTAGAAATGCACCAGTAATCATGGCTTTATGGGCATACATGAGGTAGCACTAAACAGTATGTTCAACTTTTTTTTAATGAAAGAGGATACTGTCATATCTAATAAACACAGCAGTCCAGTAGTTAGTGTAGAAGATTAAGGCTCTGATTTGTTAATAAGCTAATTCCTAAAGTCCAGGGTTCAATTTACTCAGCATCCATTTGTCTACTATGTGTGAATCTAAGTAATTCACATAGCCAGACAGTGCTCCATGGCAATTAGGAAACTGGGCTGGGATCATCGAGTCTCCTGGACCACGTGTGTGATTACCTATGAAACAGTGTCTGAGTGTCTGTACAAGTTTAGATATTTTACTCTTTATGCCTTTGCTATATTTCCACTGTATTCTTTCCAGTTTACTCATGCTTGTTTTCCTGTAGGGTTTCCATATTGTTATCCCATATTCAAGTGTGGGTCTAATGTAACTAACAAACAATGATTTCATTATGTTTGATTTCCTAGACTTTATAAATCTTTTTATACAACCTATAGTTCTATAAATATCATTAGCCAATTGGTTGATATGATTAGAAAAACTCATAGCTGACTCTACCCATATACCCAGGTCCTTAAATGAGTCTACAGTTTCAATCACTGTGTGCTGTATTAAATATTCACCTTTCAGTTTATGTCTCCCAAATCTCATATGCTTAGATTTTGATGTATTTATCAACATATTATGGATCCATATCATGTCTGTTTTCTTCTTACTATCCTTAGAGGTAAAAGGTTTATTTTCTTCAATCTTTCTTCAAACTCTTTATTATCTGTCTCCCCTATTAACCTGATTGTAGTCATCCTGACCCACTCTAGCTATTTGATATCATCCATCCCACATGGATACCAAAACTGTACCTAGATGAGGTCTAAAAATAGATTTTTGTAGTAGTAAAAGCTGTTCTTGAATTTGTGCATCTTAAGATATAACTGCAGGTGGAAAATGATTTAATATAGTAAAAATACACTGCCAAACATTTTGGCTTAACATTTTCCCATCTTCATGTCAATCACAGTTTAATCACAATTTAATTAAAGGCCAACTGATTACTAAATTGTACATCTAAATAGCAATTAAAAAATATCTAATAACCAACAAAACAAGAACAACCAGCATGCAAACTAAGGCAGGTAGATCTGACCTGGCTTTGAAACAGCTGCATTTAAGCTATCATCATTATATGCTTGGATTTTTATAAAAGCTGTCAGGATATACCCAAGCATTTTGTTGGCTTTGCCCAGTGATGTTCGGTAGATCATTTACACTGTTTTTATAACCCTGGATTTCCTCTTTTTGCTGCGAGTTGCTCGCCATGACCCCCCTCCATTGGTTTGGTACTCCTCCCTGTATCCTTTGTATAACCCTGGACTTCCTTTCTTTGCTCTGAATTGTTCAGCATGACACCCACTTGGTATTCCTCTCTGAAACTGATGGATTAGCATCTTGTACTTCCCTGTGTTGAAACTTAGTTGTCATTTTTCTGCTTACTCGCCTAGTTTTGCTGTACCTGTCTTTAAGCCTTCTCCCCACCTCCAGCACTATTCCTATTATCTAAACAGGATGATTATGTTCTTAATACATTCATGACATCCACAAAGAAGAACTTAAACAATTGGTCCCAAAGCACACCTCTTAAACTTGGCAATCAGTTGGTTGTGTAGAACTGAGCAAAATATTTTTTGTTTTTGCTGAAAAACAGATGTGCAACATGAAGCTGGTTTCTCTTATCAAAGTAAAATGAATTTGGGCCTAGAACCATACTGGAATGGATCCACAGACAGCTGCTGTATTTTTTTACCTCCTCAGTTCCTTGGCCTATAGAAACTCAAATTCTGTTTCTAACAGTATCCTTTCCATTGTTTGTTTTTCATTAGATCTAATGATGTGCAGTTCCCTAATTCCATTTCAGCAGTTCCTTTATGCAGTTACAGCCGCTACAGCTTTTTGCCAGCTCACTCAAACATCACCACTATTAAATGACCTATTGAATGCCCCTGACAAGGAATCTACAGCACTTCTGTCATATTTACTAGGGTTGTTTGAGACCTAATACTCAGAACTTTTGTCTTGTTCACCCTGAGCTCCCTGACATACATTTTCTGCATTTTCTTTTTGAACTGTACAGTCTACAGTACATCATCTTTGGCATCCTAAAAGTTCATAAGGACGTTAGTAATCCCCCACTTAGACTTATTGTATCTACTCAATTTTCTAAGATGTTTCATTTGGCTATGTACATTGATAGGATGTTAAAACCTTTTAATGGCAGATTTTCTCACATATTGAAGGATTTGTGGGATTTTTTTTTATTTAAGGTTATAAATGACTTATCAGATCCTAAATTAGACTTTTTTTGCAGTAAATGTGGTTGATTTATTTTTGAGTTTCTCTCATGATGAAGGGTTAATGCTGTGCCATGAAGCAACTGTGTCCTTTGAATGTCTGAATATGCATAAGATAGAACTAGTCATGCTGTTTATGGAAACAGTGCTTAGAAATAATTATATATACTTTGAGGGAGAATATTTCCAGCAGCTTAAGGGTGTGAATATGGGTGTGATTTGCACCCCCAATTTATGCCAATAGTATAATGTGGAAGTGGGAGAATGCCCATATTCTTTCTTCCTTCTAGCCTTCTAGTTGGTTATATTATGATAGATTCTTGATGGATATAATTATTTTTTGGAAGGATGATGCAAACAACATTGCATTGTTTTTCATCTTCATCAATCAGACCACTGTTTTATTTTATATTTTACCTATATACCCTCCCCTGATACTGTCAACTACCTAGATGTGACTATTTTGGGGTAACAATTGTTTTTCTTCAAATATTTAAAGAAAACCAATGTATTCAAACTCCCTTTAGCACTTTTAGAGTTATCATCTTTTTTAACAGGAATTTAATTAAAGGCTAACTGATTAGACTTTCTAGAATGGCTTCTGATGACATGACTTTTCACCATGAAACAACCATCTTATTGAATATGTTCATGGATAGTGGTTACCCCACTTCATTGGTTACTAACATAGTGAATGGTGCAATTAAAAGAAGAATGAATGATTTTAGGCCTGTTTAGGGAAACTGTGATTGGGGGAAGTTAATGGGGAGACTCAGAACCTGAGGAATATCAGCTTTGAACATGCTATGGTTTTGAGGTTTGGGGGGTTTCCAATTGTATCACAGCCATCAGTCATAAAAAAATGAATATTATTAAATCCAATGATGACTTGTCAACAATTTTGAGACCCTCCTCTTTGTTTAGTTACAAAAGAGGTGTAACTTGCAAAATAATTTTGAAGGAGGTCTGAGAGCAGGGGGGTATGGACATGTGAATGCTGAATGTAGGGGTGTGCAAAGCATGTGGGCATTGTAAGCAGTGCCATCTAATTTGGTGGATGATATTTTGGGTTATAATTCTATTCAACTAAAAGGCTTTACTAACTGTAACAGCTTAGGAGTAGTGTATGTGGCTATTTACCAAGGGTACCCTATTTATGTTGGTAAGACTGAAGTCCCCATAGAAAAAGGTTATATGAGCATTGTTAAGATGTAGCTAGGCAGAATGATAATAATACCCTATGTAGACATACTCATGTCTGTGAAGGGGATAAAAGGTTCGGTTATAAATTTACGATATTTGAAAGGGTGAAAGAATCCTAGGGTCCTTTATTATATGCAAAAATAACTTATTTACAAAATATTTACATACAATTATTTATATATGTATAAAAATACAAATCTGTTTATACATATTCACAATTTCTTCTACAATCATACTAAATTTTCATCCCTATTAGACCAAACTCATTTTCCATAACCACCATCTGATTTTACTTCATATTGTTGCTAAAATCCATTTACCATTAAAAATAATTTCATTTATTCTTTCATTCCATACCACCCATATAACATAAAATAACTTTTTATCAAGTCGTGTAACATATTCTTTACTTCTGTTCTTCTAAAATCCACATTTAATCATATCTATGTTTATTTTATCCACTTCTTTTATATCTTCAAAAATTTTCTTTACATAGTTTTCCCCATTTTGTTTTTATTCTTTTACATTAAAAAAACACGTTCCATACTTTCCATTTCATGACAGTGTAAACATATGCTATCATCTTTCTTTTTATATGGCATATTTCGTTTTACTGACAATTTATCTATTATCAGCCTCCGCAAAAAAATCTTGACATTCTACTTTCTGATTACACCATTTTCTTCTTACTTTAATAGCGTAAATGTTTTCATCTGTTGGATTTTCCAATGATTTTACACAGTACTGTTTTATTATTACATTCTTATATCATACTTTTCTATCCTACGGGAGATCCATGGGAATGTACCTTAGAATACGAAGAACTCCTATGGTAGTTAAGACTGAATGCTGATGTACCCCCTCGCTTAAATGAGCATGTGTCTGTAGTAAGTGTTTTGAAAATGTGTTCTGCAAATCTATCGATGTAGCAAAAAAATTGGAGTCTTTAGACTTGATGTATTAACATTTTTGTAATTGTTGTTAATTGATCATTTATTTTTATTGGTTGTTGCTGTCTGTGATGTCACTTGTGTACATATTTAAATGAAGTGTCTCTGTGATATTCCATTTCTGAAGAAGTTCACTTTGTGAACGAAAGTTCTAAATCGGATTTTATTACATTATTTTTATTGCCCTTTAATGTGCTGTGTTTATTTATTTCAACCGCTGTTTGCTGGATGGTGTACTTGGACTCTCTGTTCTAGTTATTTGTTTCAACTGGTACACATGGGAGGCTACGTTTCTATTTTTTTAATTGTACAATCAGATAAGTGTCCATCCCTGAACCCTTTTCTCCTCCTTTATCCAGTACATCCCCAACATTCTGTTTGTAAACATGCAGACTAAGCATGCATTGAGTATTTCTGCCATGCCAATTTCTGTACCCCCTTTCTTCCTTTATCATTTTCTGATGTTCTATTTTCACTGCCTTTCACTTTACTATATAGCTAAATAATCCATTCTGCCCTACTCTCTTCACCCATTAGGTCACTTTCTAGTTTTGACTTGGCCTTTCCATTAATGTCTGTTACCCTTTTCCTGCCTTCCTTGTACACGACTATACTTCTTTTCTTTCCTTCTAATTTGAATTAGTATTTGTTTGCTGATCATATCATGATAATGTTACCACTTCTGGATTGCTGTTTGTGTGAGACTGCTATGCACTCCATTGGGGAGTTTCTCCATTCTTCACTGTCATGCAGTGATGGAGTTAATAGATATAAGTAAGGAGAGAGGGGTGGTGAAGCCTCCCTGAGGTGCTTTTTCAGTGAGTGCAGGTAGTCATTAAATAATTGTGCTTCCTTTTAGCTCTGAGTAAGGAAAGTAGTTTACAAATGATCACATTTTGATTATGTAAATAAGAAGCACACTCTTTACGTTTCATTTTTTAGTCTCTGAATGTTGTTTCCTTTGTTCTGAGTGCTTCTCTTTCTTCCAAATATCTTCCTGTACTAACTGATGAAAGCTGCCTGCTATATACTTTTGATTATTTCATTCTTTTTTCTAGATTTATATGCTGGAATATTCTAGTCAGTCTCTTGGACACTGACACCTCACATAGGCTGAACATTTTTATTCCTCTTTGCTTGTTTATTTATTATGGAACATACATTTGTTAACTGGATAAATACAGTGGTCAGAATTTTCTAGTCCGGCCTTAAATACACCCTCAAACCATTCAACAAAATTGTTTTTTTCATAAGAAGCTGTATATATATATATATATATATATATATATATATATATATATATATATATATATATATATATATATATAAAACAGTTTAAAAGATATATAAAGGAGTAAAGGCATAGTAGTTTATGAAGTTGAACGACTTTAGAAACATGCAGTCACCAAAGGGTAGACATTTATTAAGAGGTAAAATGATACAAATAAAGGGGAAAGGAGAAAACATTAGCCTAATATAAACAAAGATTATTTGAAGAGAGTTACACAACAGGGAGGTTAATAGGGCACCTAAATATTCTGAGGTACATACGTGTTCAAGGATCAACAAGGAGGTTGTGATTCCCTTTTAACCATGATTATTCAAACATTAAGCTATTTTCTAACATGCTTTTTTTAAGGATTCCCTAAAGTCCTCCAGCATGATAATCATAGGTTCATAGGTAAGTACTAGGCTATCTGCCCGAGGGCATCTATAAGCCTAGCCAGAATGTGTTGGCTTTCGCCACCCCCTTAGATTAGTTTCCTGTGCCTTGGTCCAGCAGAGCCATTAGTTCCCTGTGCCTCTGTCCAGCAGAGCCACTGCAGTGATCCCCGGGGTAATTTTCTGTTTCCCATTCACTTGTCAAGGTTTCTCTTGAAGAGTGTTAGTGAGGGGCTCTGCCTAATGTAGATTGGAATCCTGTTCCAAAGCATGGGAAGTCTCTGGGACAGGAATCTATCCCTCCAGCACGTCCTCTTTATCATTGTGGTGAGGTTTAGATCCCTAGAGCGTGTGGCACTTGGGGATTTGTTTTTTTTAGGTGGAGCATGTCCATCAATTCTGGATTGGACATAGCCTTGTATGTCAGGCAGAGATCACCTCTGAGTAGGCGGTATGCAACCGAGTACAGCTGGAGTTTCTTCAGTCGGGCTACTTAGGACATATGTTTGAGGCCAGTAATCCTCTTGGTGAGGTACCTCTGTGGTCTTTCCAGCTGTTCAGGTGTCTTGTAAGGTACATCACAAATGGGGCATTGTACTCTATGATGGGTCTGATGAGTGATGAGGAGAGGGGCACAATAACCTCTTTTGTTCTAGATGCAAACCCTTTTGTGATTAGGTGGGCCACATAGAAGGATTTTCTAACCACCTTGGCAATATGATTATCAAAGAAGAGATTATTATCTACTTGGGTCCCCAGATCCCTTATTACATTTTCTGTATTTAGGGGACTACCACATATGTGGTAGTTCGTGGGTACTTTTTTTTTTCCAAAGGGGATGACTCTGCACTTTTTGGCATTTAGCTTGATGCCATGATTTTGACACCAGGTATCCGTCTCAGTGAGATCCTTCTGGATGATGTCTGTATCAGCTGGAGAGTCAATTATGGCCCCCAGTTTGCAGTCGTCTGTGAACTTGGTCAGCCATAGTCCTCCTGTGCTTGCCTGTACCTCTGAGAAGTATATACCAAACAGGAGGGGTTCCAGGACTGAGCCCTGGGTGCGCCACTTGTAACTGGTTTAGAGTCGGACCTAGAGCCTGCAACTCTCACCGTGTGGGTTCTATCCGTGAACCAATTGGCAACCCATCTCATGACATAGGGGTTTATGTTCAGGCTGGTGAGCTTGTCTATAATACCTGAATGGGGAATAGTGTCGAAAGCCTTTGCGAGATCTAGGTAGGCTGTGTGGACCTCCTTTCCCTCTTCTAAAGCCTTGGTAACTGTCTCAAAGAAGTCCACCAGGTTTAGGAGGCATGATCTGCCATTAACAAATCCAAACTGGGTAGGTTCCAATGTTTGAAGGTTCCCAATGTCTCTGTTAATGAATTCCATGATGATGCTCCATAGCCTTGCAGACCAGGCTAGTCAGGCTTATAAAGCGATAGTTCCCGGGGTCCGTTGTGGCTCCACCTTTGTGGAGCGGGATAACTGTTGCTGTGTGCCACTCTATGGGTACGTAGCCTGTAGAGAGGCTGAGTTTGAACAGTGTGTTTAGGTGAGGGGTTAGTTCATTTTGGAGCTCGTGTAAGCCACAGCCTGGGACACTGTCTGGTCCCATTGAAGCTGTATTTTTGGCTTTGGATAGGGCTGTTTTAACCTGTGTGTTAGTGATTGCCGGGGCACTACATTCTTCTGGTATGATTATAGGCCCTTTAGGGGGTGAGAAGGGGGGTGAAGTTTCCACTAAACCTGTCTGCCAGAATGTTGACAATATCAGTCGGTTCAGTGTATTTTGTGCCATTCAGCACTAACTCAGAGCAGATCTGAGAGTTTCCACTTAGGTTCTTGACATAGCTAAATAATGCATTGTGGTTATCTTTGGAGTCCTTGGTAATTTTTCTTTTGAAACTAGCCTTGAATGATTTTATGAGGGATCATAGTTTCTTGTTGATACTGATCAGGGATGTCTTTCCTTCTTGAGATTTTACTCTTTTCTGTATTAGTTTCCTCCTTCTATTGTATAGCTTGTTTATGGCAGGGGTCCACCAGACTGGTTTCCTTTTCTTGGAGGAGTGAGTCTTGGTTTTGATTGGAATAGCATGATCCATGCAGTCTTGTAGGTGCTCATAGAGTGCCTTTGTAAGGGATTTAGCAGCTTGGACAGCGTTGTCCTTGGTCTTAAGTAACGTGAAGTTTGCTTTTGAAAAGTTTTTCACAGTGGTTTCCTTGACCTTCGGTGTAGAACACTGGTCGCCCATACTGGTGATGACCAGGTCCAATATGTTGTCACCTCTGGTGGGGGTGTTGACAAGTTGATCCAGGGTGTTCGAGTTTAAAAATTCTAGGAAGCATTGGGCAAGGGAGTTAGTACTTGAGTAGTTTTCCCAGTTAATGTTTGGGTAATTGAAATCACCCAATATTAGGGCATTTGGTAGGACCTTCATATTTTCCAGTGTCTCCAGAAATGTGGAACGGGGGTCCTGGGTCATGTTGAGTGATCTGTAGCAAGCTACAATTTGAATTGCAGTTTTGCTTGTTGTTAGTTGCACATGGATGATCTCTGAGGCACTGTGTTGTGCCACTAACCTGGAGGTGTGGGTATCCTTGATGAATATGGATACATCCCCACCTTTTGTGTTTTGGTCCGGGTTCTGTGGCTGAAACATATGGTATGAGTTATAACCTGGTAGTGCTGGGGTGCTCTCTGGAGCCTTACACCAGGTTTCTCTTACTGTACAGATATCGATGTTCTCCATACTGAGGAGTGCCTCGAGTGCATGCATTTTGAGGTTTAGACTCCTGGCGTTGAGTAGCATTACCCTCAGTTTTTGGTTACTTGTGCTATTTACGGTGGTGGGTTTGTATTTTGAGCCTTGCCTAAAAAAGGCACTATGGGAGTGGCAAAAGCCTTGGCCAGTATTCGAAAGCCTAATGGTGACAGGTGCAAGCCATCTCTTGCGAAGCAATGTGGCTTATCGAGCATGTCATCCCAAGTGGACAGATACTGGATCCCCTTTGAATGACACCAGAAACTTAGTCAATTGTTGAAATTAATCATTTTTTCTTTATAGTGTGGCATCATTCTTGGTGAAAGCAGGATGCTACTCAGGGTCAGGGTCATACTGGCCTGGGCTACGTGATCAGAGAGCTCTTCCATGTCTCTTTTCATGTAGTCCAGGGAGGTACATCTCAGGTCATTCACACCAACATGGATAATGACAGTCGTATTTTCACTTGTTCTGGAGTAACCCGACAGGCAGCTAACTGTAACCTTCTCCTTGTCCAGCCTAGTTAGTGGGACATCAGTGTGCCTGACTATAGAGTCACCTATTACTAGTGTGTTGGGTATGTTATTTTGCCTTAAGGGCTGTGATCACGTGGCACACTGATTATGTGAAGTATGTGTTTCAGTTTCATGGTTTGTGATGCGGTGTGGAGGTTGCTTGGGTGTCTGCTTTGGAAGTCTCTGTTGCTTTTGCAGATTTTTATTTAGAGCCTCCGAGTATGTTTTCGTGTATTTATGTGTATTATTTGCTGGTGTTGGTTTAGTAGGTCTATGTGAGACTGGTGGAAAGTTGCAAGTATTTTCCTTCTCCTCTTGACTGTCAGTTCCAGTCTTGGGTTGAGAGAGCTTTGCTTCCAGTTTGGCTGTATAATTGTATCTCTCGCATATATTAGTGTTTGGTGGTAGGAAGAGAGGGTTGTCTGTGTACATGAGGCAGTTGCAACATTGCCTCAAAATGCACAGATTCACCAGTTGGACTGGAGAATACACCTGAAACTGCCTTTTGGACATGCCTGAATAGGTAAAGTGAGCTGTTTTACTGATTAGCTGGTAGGGACAAATAGACAGCCTTGTCCTTCTGGACAGTATAGGGGGTCTAGTGCTAGGGTTAATTAGTGCTTGCTATGAGTTTTGAGCAAGTGCTGGGCTGTGAAATGAAATGTTTGACTGCTTAAGTTGAAAGTTTGTCTAGTTCCAAGAGAAAAAATTGAAGAGCAGATTACGTGGAGCTGGGAATAGTTTAACCCTAGCTAACCAGCACTGCCCGGTGCGCAAAGCCACGCAAATGCGGTTTTTATAGCAGGGGAATGAAAGAGATAGAAATTAGCCCAAAATGGCCAATAAACTACTAACTTCTGGGCTACAGCAAACAAGGCGCACAAATTTTAGAAAGAAACAGATCAAATAAGCAGGCACAATAAGCCTTTAACCAGAAATTCCCAGCTCAGAAGGGCAGAATCTAGCCTTTCCTCCCACAAGAGTGCAGACTACAAACCTTCTTAATGTAAAATAACTGGCCTGAATCCCAAGTGATTAAACCAGAACTAATGTGCTTTTAGACTAACAGACACTGAGCCTTCAATCAGCAATTCCCAACTTAGAAGGATGTAAGCTACCTGTCCTGCCACAACAATGCAGTCCACAAATCTTCTTAATGTAAAACAACTGGTTTGAAGCCCAAGTGCTTAAACCACAAGGCTTAGAATAACAGTTACAATTTAATCAGGCTACTACCAAGCAGTAATAACTACAGCAGAATAATACAATTTAAGAAGAAGCACAAGCAAAATAAGGTAATAAAATGGGAAGAAACACAATTACAGTAAAAGCAGATGAATAAAGTGCAATTTTGTTATATAACAATAGAAAATGAGCAAACTGATTTAAACAAATTACCCAATTAACCAGTAAAAAAAATCTCAAAACTGAGCCCTGTTCCAGCAGTCTTCAGTCTGACAAGTTCTAACCATACACTCCTGCCACTAGGGTGCAGGGGAACCTTCTCCAAAAAAGATGGCCTGGATTAGTGCTCAAGTTATTCAAGCAAAGCTAGATTCAATAGGCCTGAATCTAGTCTATGCTACAGCAGACAAGGCACACCAATATCAGAAAAACAGTTCAAAAGAGCAGGCACAGTAAGCCTTTAACCAGAAATTCCCAGCTCAGAAGGGTAGAATCTAGCCTCTCCTCCCACAAGAGTGCAGACCACAAACCTTCTTAATGTGAAATAACTGGCCTGGAGCCCAAGTGCTTAAACCAGAACTAATATACTTTTAGAATAACAGACAGTGAGCCTTCAGTCAGCAATTCCCAACTTAGAAGGATGTAAGCTACCTGTCCTGCCACAACAGTGCAGACCACAAACCTTCTTAATGTAAAACAACTGGTCTGAAGCCCAAGTGCAATAACCAAAAGACTTAGAATAACAGTTACAATTTAATCAGGCTACTACCAAGCAGTAATAAATGCAGCAGAATAAACACAAATGAGTACTTTTAAGAAAGAAGAGGCAAAAGCAAAATAAGGTAATACAATAGGAAGAAACACAAATACAGTAAAAGCAGATAAAATGCATTTTATATATATATATATATATATATATATAAAACAATAGAAAACAAGCAAATTGATTTGAACAAATTACCCAGTTAACCGGTAAAAAACCTCAGAACTGAGCTTTGTTCCAGCAGTCTTCAATCAGACAAGCTCAGGGCCTAAGTGGGTATGCCTACTCAAATGTTCTCTCTGTATAAGGCAGGATGAGCTAATGAGACTAGACTAGGATAGAGCTTGGATAGGGCTGAAGAGATCGGATTGGTAGGAGTGTCTGAAATCAAAATATAATCTCACTGTACTCGGTTGAGTGAGCAAATAAGATGGGCCCAGGAGGAGTGTTCAAACACAAATTTACAGGAGGGGCGGTCAATTCCAAAGCCACCAAGATTAATACCACAACAAGAACAGGGAGAGTGGGTAGGGAAAACTAACTGCAGACAGGAGAGCTCAGAATTTTCAGTGAACAAATAAATAAGCAGTTAATGCAGTACTATTTTAACACAATATTCAATGAAACAATTAACAGAAAAAATAAAATTCAGTACTATTTTATAACACTGCAAGTTTGTACTTATCTCAGCTTGTAATAAAGTTAACCAAACAGTTCCAGTATGTAACTATTCAGTAGAAATAATTTCGGAGATAAGGGACTAAGACTTTAAGGCACAGAGAATCCCTCTAGGCTAAGACTTCTACACCGAATAACAATGCCCCACTGCCAAAGGATTATACTAAGCAAACTGTGGTTAAATTGCCACGTTCCATTTTTCACTGTAAATGAATCATTAGTTTCATCAGAATTATCTGAGCTAATAATAAAAAAATGTGCCACATGTTGGTCACCCTGTGCACTGATAGCAGAGAAGTAGCACTGCTGTTATCTTATGAGTGTCTGGTGGATGAAATGTGAGCAGTTAAGCAGAAACAGTAAGAAACACAGCTTTACAAAGACTTGGGTGTTATCTTACTTTATACACTCATCCAGAAATGATCAGTCTAACAAAATATGTGATGTAGTGTTTGGTCAAGATAAGATTTATCACCTTACTGCTTATGTTTTATGATATATTTAAAAAATGGTATTGTTAGAGAAATGGAAAAAAAAGTTTTCACATCTGAGTTTATTGTTTAGATCTTGAACAGGAATTTGGTTGAGCATTGCAAGTCTGTGTGAGCCAAAAATGATGCCGTACCAGTAATATGTAATACTGTACTGTGTGGCACCATTATGTGCCCTGATCATAGAATGAATTTACACTAAAATATTTAGTATCATCATTTTAAATAAATAATAAATTGTTTCTTCTTCACTATATTATTTTCTAAATCTATCAGAGGTCATTATAATGGCATAATTTAAGCAACTCTCTAAAGATTTTGCCACCAGTCTGTGTTATTAATTGCTAAACTTCTTCATACATCGATAAGACGTACTTTTCAGCTGATGCTTCTTCTTCTTTCAGCTTTTTCCGGTTAGGGGTCACCACAGTGGATCACCTGTCTGCTTATGATTGGCAGTGGAGTTTTACAGTGTCGAGTTGCCAGCCTGGCACCCAACTTTCCACAGAAGGCACACACTCACACCTAGGCCCATTTTAGAGTATCCAATCCACCTACCGCATGTATTTGGGATGTGGGAGGAAACCGGAGCACCTGGAGGAAACCCACATGACCACAGGGAGGACATGCAGACTCCGCACAGAAGGCACCCCAGCCGAGGATCGAACCAGAGAACCTCTTGCTGTGAGGTGGCAACGCTAACCGCTGCACCACCGCGGCCACCCTGATTTCACAAAATGTTCCTGATTTTGCATTATAACTTTGTCTGCTCCTCATCAAGTTTGTGGCTTTCTGGAAAATTGTTGAGGATTGCAGTCACTGTACAATGACAGACAAAGTTTCAGATTTTGAATACTTCACAAAAAGCATGCTAATGCAAAACGTATAAATCTATAGCAGCTTTCTAGCTATACTGAAGCAGTTCTTAAAAATCTGTCCATATTTTTCCTTTGCCCCCATTATTTTTTGGCTTGTCCTTGATTTTTGAGGTGAGAGGATGAAAGCTATTAAGTGGGTATCATCATGCTCACTTTTATTTCTATCGATAAACATCAAATATCCACTCAGTTGAGATCAAATCTGCTGACAAAGGTGGAGGCATAGTAGTTCTGGACAAAGAATTATATTTGAGACAAATGAGGATACTATTACACAACACCAATACATATCAGTGTATTTCTAAGGTGATTGTAAATAGCATAACTGAAAAAGTGTCTTTTCTAGTTTTTGACTTACTGATGACAGAATTAATTAATGAAGATTTATTTAGGTTCTTTAACATCACCCATCCATTAATTCCTATGATTTATGGTCTATCTAAGATACAGAAAAATAGAAATACTCCACCAATGAGGCCAACAGTCTCTGGTACTGGTTGGTGCACTGAACCTTTATCTCTTTTCCTTAGAAAACAACCTACACACATTACTAGATACATGTCACACTATCTTGAAAGACACCAAGACTTTTTTAGAGAGATTATACACTAGACTGACAACAACAGACTGTGATTATATCTTTGTTACACTAGACATTGAATCACTCTTTACCAGTATTCCTAATGATAAGTGCATAGAAATGATCAGAAAATTTATGATTGATAAGAACTGTTTTTCTGACAACAGGATAAAGTTGATATGTGCCTTGTTAGAAATTGTATTAGAAAATAATGTCTGTACCTTTGAGAATGAATTTTATATTCAGAAAGTTGGCGTAACTATGGGCACTGCTTGTGCCAATAGCTACGCCAACTTGGATTTAGCACATTGGGAACATACCTGTATTTTGTCTGAAGCTAACGAACACTATGATAGAATTCTATGGTATGTGCATGTTGTGGATAACATTTTCTTATTGTGGAAGGGGGATATACATGAATTAGATAGATTTGTTTCATATATGCACAATACTACTGATTTTCTGAAGTTCACATACAAATACTCCTTTAATAAAATAAAATTTTTAGATGTATTTCTGACCAAATCTGATTTGAATCAAGTACACACTAGCGATTTCAGGAAACCCACTAGAAAAAATGCTCTTCTGCATAAAAATAGTATGCATCCCAGACACATTCCCTGCAATGTATTGAAAGGACAGACTTATAGGGCACTTCGACTACACAATGAAGACAATGATGTGAAAGAAGCTGTTACAGAACTTAAATCAGAATTTTTAGAGCGTGGATACACAATGAGAGAGACAGATAACTCTATGAATGAAGCATGGACACAAAGATCCGATAGATGCAGGCCCTATTTTGGGAACGCAGCTGCTACAACATATACAAATGAATCATCTCTGCCCATTGCAGACATCTTCAGGATTGTTTTTCAATATTCCAGTGATATCAATGATTATTGTGATATCATTAAGAAGAACTGGTACATTTTGCATCAAACTCCTGAACTTATAGACAAAGTAGGCAGCATCCCCTCATTCTTCTTTAGAAACAACAAATCTTTAAAGCAACATCTTTGCTATAAAACAAGCTCTGCACAAACACCCCTTTCTACTAGGATTGGCACATTTCCAAGCAGGAACTGCTCAGCCTGTAAATACATTTATACTAAAGCATTGTACAAACCACTATGCAGATTGTAAAACAAATAATATAGTGTATTTTTCTTTTTGCCAGAAGTGCCATGTATATTATGTGGGCAAAATGAATAGATCCTTTAAGTATAGAGTCCTGGAATACGTCAGAGACATTAAAAATAAAAAAAGACACTAATGCTTTAGCCACTCATGTGATGCAAACTGGTTCTACACATACCTTCAGATTTTTGGTATTGCAAATTATAGATGCAAGTACTCGGGGAGAGGACCTAGAGAATCATACTGAGGCTGCTGAGCAAAAGTGGATTCTTTTGCTCAATGCTGAAAGACATCCAGGTCTTAACAACACTTCCTCCTTAAAACCATTTTTGAAAAAAAAACAAAAAAACAAAAAAAAAACGTGTTTCCCGCCTTTCTAAGCTAATGTAGTCCAGTTTTCAGGTTAGTGTTGAATTCAGGGCTGTGTTACAAGTTTCTGTGTTTGCCCATACCTTACTTGGACAGAAAGACGTTCTCTGTTCACTATGAGAGAGGGAGCTTTGAGCAGCCTATCTGTCCCTGGAGGAGTGGTTTCAGCCCAGAAATTAGTAGTTTATTGGCCATTTTGGGCTAATTTCTATCTCTTTCATTTCCCTGCTATAAAACCCACATTTGCAAGGTTTTCGTGCTAGTATACAGCTCAGCAAGCTCCTGCCTGGTGCCCTGCAGAGTTCTATAGCAGCAGAGAGACAGAAGAGAGACTTTGGAGTGATTATCATTTTTCTGCATTTTCTTGCTGCCTTTAGCTAATTCCACCTAAAAAACAGATTTTCTAGAGTTTCTGTGATTTAGAAAGCTTGTTTCAGCTACATATTATACTTATTTTACTGCCTGCACTTTAACAAAGTCATTTTTGTGTTTAAATTACCTGTTTAACTGTTGCAGGCTACACACTCAAGTGTGATAGCCATTTCTGTGCATTTAAAGTGTTTTTTTTTATTGTATCTGCTTTATTTTCTGAAAAAAACAAAAATCCAAAAAAACAAAATACTTATTTTCCCGCCTTTCTAAGCTAGTATAGTCCAGTTTTCAGGTTAGTGCTGAATTCAGGGCTGTGTTACAAGTTTCTGTGTTTGCCCATACCTTACTTGGATAGAAGGAAGTTGTTCTGTTCACTGTGAGAGAGGGAGCTTTGAGCAGCCTATCTGTCCCTGGAGGAGTGGTTTCAGCCAGAAATTAGTAGTTTATTGGCTGTTTTGGGCTAATTTCTATCTCTTTCATTTCCCTGATATAAAACCTGCATTTGAGCGGTTTTGCGCACCAGGCAGCGCTGGTTAGCTAGGGTATAACTATTCCCGGCTCCACAAAGTCTACTCTTCAATTTTTCTCTTGGAACTAGACACACTTTCAACTTAAGCACTCAAACCATTCACTTCTCATATCGGCACTTGCTCAAAACTCATAGCAAGCACTAATAAATCTTAGAACTAGACCCCCCCCCTATACTGTAGAAAAGGACAAGGCTCTCTATTCGACCTTACCAGCCAATCAGTAAAACAGTTCACTGTACGTATACAGGCATGTCCAAAGGGCAGTTTCAGGTGTACTCTCTGGTCCAATTGGTGAATCTGGGCATTTTGAGGCAATGTTACAATTGCCTCATGTACACAGACAACCCTCTCCTCCTTCCACCAAACACTTATACATGCGAGAGATGCAATTATACAGTCAAACTGGAGGCTATGCTGTCTCAACCCAAGAATGGACCAGGCAGTCAAGAGGAGAAGGAAATTACTTGCATCACACCACCAGTCTTACATAGATCTATGAAACAAGCACCGGCAAAAAACACACATAAATACACGAAAACATACTCGGAGGCTCTAAATAAAAATCTGCAGAAGCAACAGAGACCTCCAAAGCAGACATCCAAGCAACCTCCACCCCCTCCAACACAAACCATGAAACACATACTTCACAAAACCAGTGTCCCACACAATCACAGCCCTTAAGGCAAAATAACATACCCAACACACTAGTAATAGGTGACTCTATAGTCAGGCACACTGATGTCCTATTCACTAGGCTGAACAAGGAGAAGGTTACTGTTAGCTGCCTGTCGGGTGCCAGGATCTGCCACATAACACAAGCACTCAGGTCACTCCAGAACAAGTACAAATATGACTCTGTCATTGTCCATGTTGGTTTGAATGACCTGAGCCATACCTCCCTGGACTACTTGAAAAGAGACATGGAGAAGCTCTCTGATCACGTAGCCCAGGCCAGTATGACCCTGACCCTGAGTAGCATCCTGCCCTCACCAAGAATGATACCATGGTATAGAGAAAAAATTATCAATTTCAACAATTGGATAAGCTTTTGGTGTCATTCAAAGGGGATCCAGTGTCTGTCAGCCTGGGATGACATGCTTAACAAGCCACGCTGCATCGCTAGAGACGGCTTGCACCTGTCACCTTTAGGCTTTTGAATACTGGCCAAGGCTTTTACCACCCCCATAGTGCGTTTTTTAGGCAAGGCTCAAAAGACAAACCCACCACCGTAAATAGCACAAGTAACAAAAAACTGAGGGTAATGCTACTCAATGTCAGAAGTCTAAACCTCAAAATGCACGCACTCGAGGCACTCCTCAGTATGGAGAAAATTGATATATGTGCAGTAACAGAAATCTGGTTTAAGGCTCCAGAGAGCACCCCAGCACTACCAGGCTACAACTCATACCATACATTTCGGCCACAAATCCCGGACCGAAACACAAAAGGCAGGGGAGTATCCATATTCATCAAGGATACCCACACCTCCAGGTTAGTGGCACAGCATGATGCTTCAGAGATCATCCATGTGCAACTAACAATGGGCAAAACTGCTATTCAAATTATAGTTTGCTACAGATCACCCCACCATGTCCCAGGACCCCCACTCCGCATTCCTGGAAACACTGGCATACATAAAGGTCCTACCAAACACCCTGATATTGGGTGATTTCAATTACCCAAACATTAACTGGGAGAACTACTCAAGTACAAACTCCCTTGCCCAACATTTCCTAGAATTTATAAACTCAAATGCCCTGGATCAACTGGTCAACACCCCCACCAGAGGTGACAACATATTGGACCTGGTCATCACCAACATGGGTGACCGGTGTTCCACACTGGAGGTCAACCTCTCGCTGGTTAGATCTGACCATAAACTAATAACTCTGGATATCCACATCCCACCACCACCCCCGGTCAAAGAAACCACCGTGAAAAATTTTTCAAAAGCAAACTTCACGTTACTTAAGACCGAGGTAGGAAGTTTCAAAGCCCCCATGCTAAAGGATAACACTGTCCAAGCTGCAAAATCCTTTACTAATGCACTCTATGGGCACATACAAGAATCCATGGATTGTGCTATCCCAAACAAAACCAAGACTCACTCCTCCAAGAAAAGGAAACCATTCTGGTGGACTCCTGCCATAAACAAGCTATACAATAGAAGGAGGAAACTAGTACAGAAAAGACATCCCTGATCAGTATCAGCAAGAAATTACGTTCCCTCATAAAATCATCCAAGGCTAGCTTTGAAAGAAAAATTGCCATGGACTCCAAAGAAAACCACAAGGCATTCTTTAGCTATGTCAAGAATCTAAGTGGCAATTCTCAGATCTGCTCTGCTCAGAGTTAGTGCAGAATGGCACAAAATGCACTGAACTGACTGATATAGCCAACATCCTGGCAGACAGGTTCAGTGCAAACTTCACCCCCCCTTCACCCCCAAAAGGGCCAATAACTATACCAGAAGAATGTAGTGCCCCTGAAATCACAGACACTCAGGTTAAAACAGCCCTCTCCAAAGCCAAAAACACAGCATTAATGGGACTGGACGGTGTCCCAGGCTGAATCCTAGATGAGCTCAAAGATGCACTAACCCCTCGCCTAAACACGCTGTTTAAACTCAGCCTCTCCACAGGCTATGCGCCCACAGAGTGGCGCACAGCAGCGGTTATTTCACTCCACAAAGGTGGAGCCACAATGGACCCCGGGAACTATCACCCTATAAGCCTGACTAGCTTGGTCTGCAAAGCTATGGAGCACATCATCATGGATCTCATTAACAGAGACACTGGAAACCTCCAAACACTGGACCCTACCCAGTTCAGCTTTGTTAAGGGCAGAACATGCCAACTAAACCTGGTGGACTTCTTTGAGACAGTTACCAAGTTTATAGATGAGGGAAAGCTGGTCCACACAGCCTACCTAGACCTTGCAAAGGCCTTCAACACCATTCCCCACTTGGGTATTATAGACAAGCTCACCAGCCTGAACATAAACCCCTACGTCATGAGATGGGTTGCCAATTGGCCCACGGACAGAACCCACATGGTAAGAGTTGCAGGAGCTAGGTCTGACTCTAAACCGGTTACAAGTGGCGTTCCCCAGGGCTCAGTCCTAGGACCCCTCCTGTTCGGCATATACTTCTCAGAGGTACAGGCGAGCACAGGAGGACTATGGCTGACCAAGTTCGCAGACAACTGCAAACTAGGGGCTATAATTGACTCTCTGGCTGACACAGACATCCTCCAAAAGGGTCTCACTGAGAGAGATACCTGGTGTCAAAACCATGGCCTCAAGCTAAATGCCAAAAAGTGCATAGTCATCCCCTTTGGAAAAAACAAAGTACCTACAAACTACCACATAGGTGGTAGCCCCCTAAATATGGGAGATGTAATAAGGGATCTGGGTTCCCAAGTAGATAGTAAACTCTCCTTTGATAATCACATTGCCAAAGTGGTTAGAAAATCCTTCTATGTGGCCCACCTAATCACAAAAGGGTTTGCATCCAGATCGAAAGAGCTCATTGGGCCCCTCTATCAGACCCATCATAGAGTACAATGCCCCATTTGGGATGTACTTTACAAGACACCTGCAATAACTGGAAAGGCCACAGAAGTACCTCACCAAGAGGATCACTAGCCTCAAGCAGATGCCCTATGTAGCTTGACTGAAGAAACTCCAGCTGTACTCGGTTGCATGCCGCCTACTCAGAGGAGATCGCTGCCTGACATACAAGGCCAAGTCCAACCCAGAACTGATGGACATTCTCCACCTAAAGAAAACCATATCCCCTCGAACCACACGCTCCAGGGATCTAAACCTCACCACAACAATAAATAGGACATGCTGGAGGGATAGATTCCTGTCCCAGAGACTTCCCATGCTCTCGAACAAGATTCCAATCTACATTAGGCAGAGCTCCTCGCTAACCCTCTTCAAGAGAAACCTTGGCGAGTGAATGGGAAACAGAGAGTTTATCCCAGGGATCACTTTAATGGCTCTGCTGGACAGAGGCACAGGGAACTAATCTAAGGAGGCGGAGAAAGCCAACACATCCCGGCTAGGCTTATAAATGCCTTCAGGCAGATAGCCTAGTACCTACCTACGAACCTATGAACCTATGAAAACAAGACATAAATAGATTTTTTGCTACATATAGTTGTGTTTTTTATAAGCTGTACATACACACACACACACACATATATATATATATATATATATATATATATATATATATATATATATATATTTTAGTCTGTTGCGTACTTTATTGAACATGATATGTTTTTATGTGTTATCCGAATGTTTTAAAAGTAAGAAATCTTTAGAAATCTTTTAAGGTCTTTCTTTAATACTTAATTGATCAGCTGGCCATCATAAGGCACTATATAAGGATGTAGTTATTTATTTTACCTTGTCTGATGAAGCAACTTGTAACGTCATGAAAGCACTTACTTTTGTTGTTTTACTTAATTTGTATTAAATGTTCCTGCCTTGTAACATCTGTGTAGTTTTATTTTTCAGTTACTATTTATTTTTACTGTACCGTTCTGCACTCTCCATCCATTTTTCTTTTGGCTATTTTTGTCTGTCATTAATCACTTCTTCAAGCACACTGTCTGAGTCATCCAGAAGCCCTTCATTTAATTTCCTTGTATTTTAGGGCCACAGCCATTATTCTCAGCACTACAGTCTCTGCTACACCTTTCCCTTGCCACCCACACTGTAATATCAGCCTTCAGTTATTTGTAGCTGTATTTTATTTAAATCGTTATCACTGTAACTTTTCCTTAAGCATGCAATGAATGACAGTTCTCACAACCTCTTAGTATGGTATGGAAGCTGCTCTAGCTCTGAGCGCAAATCCCTCCAGAGAGTAGAAAACAGCCAAGAGGATCATCAAGACCACCTTACCATCTGTCTACAACTTGTACTTATCCAGATGTCTCAGCATGGCCAAAGGAATAATTAAAGACTGCACTCACCCTCCCTACAGACTGTTCCTGCATCTATCATCCAGAAAGTGCTTCCAAAGCATACATCGCAGAACTACGAGATTCAAGAACAGCTTCTTCCCTAATGTCATCAGGCTGCTAAACTCTAGTAACACCTGCGCTCCATGATGGTCATCTGGGTTAGTAGAAACTGTAGAAGTTTATCTAGCTTGTCTCATATTGTGCATTAACCTGGTTACCACTTTCATCTAATACTTAGTTCAATATTCACCATGATTGTTAACTTATAGGCCATCTAGAGCAGTAGCAATGCAGTAAAATCTCTGTTCTTTCAGTGCAATACATGTTACAAATTCATAAATTAACCATAGTGCAATACTCTAAGGTCCAAAGTGCAATACTCTTAATGTTCACAATGCAATACTTAAATGTCTCTCTCTCTCTCTGGGCAAGGATCAGTGCAATGTCTTAACCAAGTTCCTGTGCAATACTAAAGTCTTATGTAAGTAAGTGTTCACTGCGAAAAGTGTTAAAATGTGTTTCTAATTATGTGTAGTATTAGTCTGTCTACCTGAAAGCCACGGTGGTGCAGCGGTTAGCGTTGTCACCTCACAACAAGAGGTTCTCCTGTTCGATTCTCAGTTGGAGTGCCTTCTGTGTGGAGTCTGCATGTCCTCCCTGTGGTCGAGTGACATTGAAGACATGCAGGTAGGTGCAAGCGTGAATGGGCGTGCCTTAGTTGAAGGTTGGGCATCGGGCTGGCAACTTGGCATCATAAAATCCACTGCCAATCATGAGCGGACCGGAGTTCCGCTGTGGCAACCCCTAACCAGGAAAAGCCAAAAGACTTTTTATTAGTCTGTCTACCTGCATATTTGTGATGTAATAGCTAGGTGTTATATGTGCAAATGTCTGTGAAAATAGTCTATATGCAGTATGCACATTGAGTATGGTGACACAGAATTTCGTTTAGTTTTTACACTTGTGTGATTTCTGAATGAGAACGTCTACGTTGACTTTTAACTTTACTTTTGACTTTAACTTTGACAATGGTTAAGTACAGAACATGTAACTATTTATAGCTTTTAGTCACAGCACATATTCTTGCAATACCTTTCACACCTCTGGTCCAATTTATTAGTGTTTCTGCAGCACTTTATATGAGATACTGTTTTTGATCTTTATGTAATACCATTACTTTCATAGTAGGAACTAATGGGAAGCATTTGTGCCCCTCTGATCAGGTACACTATGTTTATTATTGTACTGCAATACTGCGTTACAACAGACCTGGGTTTTGCATTTTGGCCTTGTCAATTACTATTTTTTTCCCCAGTGAAAGCACTTCTTTAGAATGTCAGTAGAACTTTGCTAGAAACTTCTGCACACAGAAAATTATCCAGCAGTGGATGCTTGCTCCACAAACTGATGTTTTATCTTTTCAGGATCTAGACAAAAGCCGAACTTGAGTAGCTTAAATTAGCTTTATAGAAAACTAATGCAGTAGCTTGCTTTTTATTTTGCATTTTATTTTATGTCTGTTAACTGGGTATGTACAGTGCTTTGAGAACTGTTTTAACCTACATCCTGTGCCATACAGCAAACAAATGTAACTGTAACACAGTAGGACAGTCAGTATAAAGTTACAACAGTGCAGTTCTCATACAAGTAAATGACAATGTTAGAACACCCATGTATGGACAGCATGAAATGCTGTCCATGCTAAGAACTGTGAACTAAGTTAATTGAATGAGTGTAACTCGTAAGGAAACAGTGGCAGATGTACTGAGGAAGCAGAAGGGGGTAGAGAGTGACATAAGGAAAGTATCATGCATGCTGGAGCTGAGAACCAATCAGAGTGTTCAGATGTGATATGCATGAGAGCATAAGAGAAGCCTATGGAGGGGGGTGCGTAACAAAGGTAGGAGGTAAACTTAAGGAAAAGAGGGAGTACAGAGGTACAAAAGAGGCTTCATAGTGGGAGTTACTTTAGGGTTACCACCTGTCCCACTTTACGAGGGACAGTCCCTCTTTGGGCAGTTGTGTCCTGACAAAAAATTGTAAAAATGGCAAATGTCCTGAGATTTTAGGACAAAATTATTTCCTATATTTTATGTAATAGTTGCATAAAACAGTTATTCTGTATCTAAAATACCTAAATATTATAAGAAACAGAATAAGCAACTAAAATGCTACAAGAATAAGCTTTTATTTAGGCAAAACAGTTAAGTTCTAACCTTTGTACTGACCGTGGGTATGTGCTGGCCTGTAAAATCTGATGTTTGTACCAAAAATGTCCCACTTTGGCCATTTGAAAAGGTGGCAACCCTAAATTACTTACACCACGTCTTGTGGATGGTGCCACTGATTAATATTAAAGTAGGGTAAGCCAGGTGTATGTGTGAAGCAGGAAGGGGTAAGTTGTCAATCAGCAGTATTAAAGGATTATTGTAAGGATTTTTTGAGGTGATCTTCCAGTAATTATTCTGAAGTCTAGGGAGGATTTGTCCTTTCTGATTTTAGGATAAGTGGGTTCCGGGATGCTGGAGCAACTCTGGAAAGCGAGTTTTCAGCTATCTAGAAGATGAATGATGGTCTAACTAGAAAGTTGTCTTCACTGTCTCACAGCAAATAATAGTTCTTTCAAAAGTGCAGCTTTTTCTTGAGGTGGGGGAAATTAATGTGACTGTGAGAGTGTTGGGGAATAGAGGCTTTATATGAAAAGCTTATGCAGGTAATAGCATTTTCCACATATCCTGATGCAGGTAATAAAAAAACAGGCAGGAAGCCAAGTCTTAATTACAGGTTTTAAATGGCTGTCCAGAAGATTTAATCCTGCTTTGCAGAGTTTTGTATAATAGTCTAACTGGAAAACACAGTCTTACTTGCAACCTTTGTCTCAGGGCCTGCTCTAGAAGACATTTTTTTAGACTCCAAGGCACAGTCTTTTTTATGATTTCCAAAGCACAGTGCTTTAAGTTGAGAAAATGCTTCCAGCTTTGGCTCCAGAAATACAAATCTTTTTTTTTTTTTTTTTTTACCCAAAATGGTTTTCCTAGCTCAGCAATATACATTCTCTTTCAAGTTCTATTCAGAACTGAAATTAGACACAGCTCTGGTGACTGCAAGCACATTTTTAACCTCTCTGTGGTATTGTTTAGGAGACTAACCCCTACTAAAAGAAGACAGTCCAAACTTATAGTAAAAACCCAGGGCTTCCTCCACAACCTTGTGCAGTCCAGTCACATCAAATGTATATAAGGTCCTAAATAGTGCACCCCCACCCCATTTGTTTTTACATATGTCTTGGTATATTTATTCTCATTCTCTGATAAAGTTTTGTTTACATGTCAAATGGCAGTCCACAATCCTAATTCCTGTTTGTTGTTTTTGACTAGGTTGTTTTCTGCTAACTATTCATCCAGTGTCCTTTTACCTTGGATATATTTTAGGATAGACACCTATATTGCCTTTAACCATTTTGGTAATCTTTCTTATTTCCATTTGTACCCCATTGTCAGCCTCTATTTCATTTTTCCCTTGTGAAGTGAAATTCAGTACTAGAGTGTGATTTTTGTAGTGTACACTCTAGCACATTTTTCTCCTTCTCATCTGTATTCTGTCATTGCCACACTACCGAAGAAAACTCCAAAACATGCTAACTCAGATACATGACTCACAGGTTCTCCTTTCTGTAAGAATAGGGAAGTTTCACATTTCTCAAGGGAGCTACAAACTGCACCTTATACAGCTGCAAGAACAGAAATATGATGTATGATGATGAATGAGCACAATTTATACCCTGTAGTTCATTTCTTCTAAATGCTTTAATCCATTTACAATTCTGCTTAATGTTCAGCAGCTGTTTAAAGTCATTGTTCTGTTACACCTTCTACAGGAATTCACACACGCGTAAAGTACCTATGTCTATATAATGTGCCTCAAAAGCTTTGGACTTGAATTTTCATAGCTGGTTTTAGTTACCATCGAGCATAGCTGCACTGCCTTGCTCAATGCACTGCACTTAATTAGATTCTTTTGTTTTTATTTTATGTTTATATTAGAGTTTATCACCTTAAAAAATGTCCTGTTATCTATTGCCCCAGTCAGTATGAGACACAGTGGCTTGACAGACCGGATGAAGAGCTATAAAATACCATGGACTAATACATACACTCTGTATTTTTGTCATAAACAGTTGAACACTGCCTCTAGCCAAATATATGTGACCACAATAAGGTGAGTAACTGGTTCTCATCGCTTTTTTAATTCTATAGACAGTTAATATTATAAAACTAGTGTAGGCCTGTTTTACTGCTATAGAATTCAGAGAAGTTCAAGTCAGAGCAAGAAATAACTTGTATGGATTTTATCTTGAAGTCAACAACCTAGCTTTGTCTTACTTTCATTCAATTTCTCACATCTTAATTTATTTATTAATAAAGTTGCTGCCAGGAGAGGCCTAGCCTGTCAAGAACAGACTAGCCTCACAAATCTAGATGAATTAACCTGCAATCATCAGTGCCAATACATGACATAATTTTATATGTGTATTTTGTTAAAACATGGAAATATTTAAAATATTTTTTTTTGTTGAAAAAAATCAAGAATTACATATTTAAGTAAGCAAGCAAGCATACAGAAACAGATCAAATGAAGTTATCATCCAAACACATAGCATTGAGGAAAACAAAACTAGTCATGAGAGTACAGATGTGATGCTTCAAAGGTCTTAAACATAATGCCAGTTTAAAAGATGCTATAACAGGTGTGCATACTTCTTAACCTCTTAGCACAATAAGTCTGGGTAAAGCCTAAAATAATGGGGGGACAAAGGCCCAAAAAATAGGGACAGATTTTAAATACTACTCTTATAAACTTAGAAATTTACTAGAATAAGATTTGTGCTAGCATATATTTTCTGAAGGACATGAAGTCTGAAACTCAAAGGTATGCCATTATTTAGTGAATTCAATCCTCTGTGGTTTGCAATCAAACCATAATTTTTTATGACAAACAGACCAAACATATGTGGCCAAAATATGGACAGTTGAGAGGTATGCAGGTGTGTGCATACTATTTAACAGTTAAAAAGATAAAGCAGGGGGCTGTTAAAGATGTATTCAATATTCTGGTGTTTCTGTACAGATTTAACTCCAACATTTTGAGTTGTTGTATGAGTAAGTCCCCTGCCAGTCCATAAGCAACTTACCATAACTCTCCTACATTTTGTACTACCAATAAGAAAAATATGGCATCTGTTGACTGTAGCTAATTATTACCAAGGTAATAAACTAGCTGTGGTTGCCTGCTTCATTTCTGATTCTCATTTCCTTGACATTTTTTCATCAGGTTCACTATGGAGCAAGAATGAATACATTTTTACCTGCTTTTAAATTTTGCAGACTACCCATATACATCAAAATTCAACTTTTCAAACAAGACATATTCAGGGATACTGATTTATGTTTATGTGATGTCGTTCCTCTGGCCAGTGATCAAGGAGTCTCAATCCTCACCACTGACACCAGTGAGCTGCATTCACTTGGAACAAAAATAGATACACACAGTATTTCCAGATGCAGGTCTCGGCACCAAGCAAAATTTCCCTCTCTCTCACCAGGCCCCAAATAGGACTCCACAATGACCACAGCTGTAGAGTTAAGTTCTCAGCTGAGTGTTCAAAGCAAAGTTCTCCACCACCCTCTCTGTGAAACCAGTACTCTGTGTCCCTGCCCCAGGTAGCTGACACACACTCTCTAAGATTTGATTTTCACACACACACACACACACACACACACACACACACACACACACACACACACACACACACACACACACACACACACACACACACACACACACACACACACACACACACACACACACACACACACCTGGGAAAGGCTGGCACAGATCTACCAGCTATGCCACCCCCTTGCCCAGACTATGAGGTAGATTCACTGCCACCAGCCAGCTACTTTAAGGCTCTTACAGTGGTACCCAATTACACTGAGTAAAATTAATATTAATACCATTGGTAATGTTGACCAAACAGCAAGACTTTCAGGAGTGGCCACAGTGTCGCCAAATAAATGTAAGTACGCTCAAAGGTTAAAATGTTCTCAAAAAGACCAGCCACAATGAAAAGTTTAAATATATTTAATAATAAATAATAAAAGAACATGAAAATACTAAATATCTATTTATAACAGACACCAGAATTTCAATCACAGGAAATATTAAAAATAACACAAATGGAAAGGTTCACACAAATACAGAAAAACAATGCTTAACTAATCTCACTCCATTTTCCTGACTGACCAAAGAATTATTGTTCTCTAGTTCACTTATTAGAGCAAGGCAAGATGATGTAGGTGAGTAGTCCTTTGTCAGGTTTCAAAAACAGACTGCCCTGAGACTTCTGTCTTATCTAGCATTAAAACATCATTTCAGTGTAAACAGTTCATGGAGCAGCTAGTTGATCATGCAATATAAGACCGACGATTAATAAGACTGTAATGAGGGCAGCAGATTCATTTGTGGTTTAGGTATGCAAATCCCCTCTCTTAACAGCATCTTGGAAACATTTGTCACAGAGAAGCAAAAAAGGTTAAAATATAATGATGATTAAGTAATAAAAGCAAAACAAACAAATGCTTTCTTAATCTGAGCTGTTCCTCTTTATTTTATCAGTGTTGCTATAGATAGAAGTAATGACCACTAAAACAGGATATTTGTTTCATTACAAGATGAGATCAGTTAAGAACCATGCTTAAATACATGGATTAAAAAGGAAAACATCTTGCTTTTATTTTAGTTATAAATACCTGCTAGAACACTAATGGATTTCCAGCAATACAGGCTGTGTTGTGGTGTGCACAGTCATAATTCTAAAAATAAAGATTTTACTTATATGCCTATGAGACATATACATATTTTTCAGCAAAAGGTAAATATTGTCTTACCTCTGTATCTCTTTTGTGTTGACTGTGGAGTTTTCGTGGGACTACCAGTTCGTAACTTTGAATTCCTGGAAGCTGTCTTATAGCAGTCACTGTAATAAAATACAGCAATGCAAACTTAAGCAGGAAATGGACAAACTACAGCAAAATTTTGTGCAAGCATATTTTTCAGTAAAGTGTTAGCTAAAGAAAGTTGACACATGCAATTATTAATTTACCTAGGTAATGCAGGTATGGAGACATAAATACCGGTTTCTGAAATCAGTTTCCCACTCTGAAGTCAGCTTCCTGATACAGCAATTAGGTTTCAGGTGAGGATGTTACTGGATTTAGTTAAGTGAGACTGGGTGGTCAGACGTTCAGGCACTAGGCACCTAGGCAGCGAGACATTTCCTTGTGGTACATTTGATTGGGGACACATGGCCAAAGTGACATTCATCTGCAGAGAAATATGGCTGTTGTGAATTCCCTGTGGGCAAAGAAAAGAATATGGCACCATGCTCACAATGTCAATAACCAAATGCAGAGGGGGAAATAATGTCCAAGGTCCCCAAGGCAACATGAGACAGTAGACAGTATGGCAAGCATCAGCAGCAGGCTGGTCAGCGGGCATGTCAGTGGCAGTAAAATTGCAGTGAACAACGGGTGGTGCCATTATAATTGGTGAATGTTGATCACTACCCCCTTCGCAATGTCTAGGGAACATTACCTACAATGCATACTGGAGTATAAATGTAACTATAGTAGCATGCAAGATTTCCTCCATGCTATAGCACACTTTTACATGTACTGTAAATTGAGCACAACACTCCTTACTTCTTCTGTACCCATGTACTCGGTTATTAAAGGTGTGGACATGGCAGTGTGTTCTTCTCTTTGCCCACAGGGAAGTCACAACAGACATATTTCTCTGCAGCTGAATGTTGCTTCAGTCAGGTGTCCCCAACCAAAGGCATTACAGGGAAATGTCTTGCTGACTGGGCACCTGAACCCAAAGGTCAGATATTACAGATTGAGAGAACTGTGTAAATTCTTGCTTATGTTTTCTGTTTGGAAAATCTGGTATTCTCAAATGGCTGTGTATTGTAGATTAGATAAAAAACATAAAAAGACAAACCCCGGGATTCATGAAGCTTGTGCCAGGCGCATGCATAGCGTAGGCGTTATAACGCCAAATATGGCCGCCGAGCGATTCAGGTACGATCCAATTCCACGTGCACTATCGGCATATGCCAGATCTGCGCAGCCCCCGGCGTAGGTATGCAAATCACCCCATGTGCAGTGTTGCACCATGCAAATGAAGGCATTTAGCGATTCATGAAGTGGTGCAGGCGTAGCGTAAGGCCACGGAAATGTAAACCAAAAAACACGGTTTACATTTTCCCAAACATAACATCGGAGCTCTGGAAGAGGGCCAGACCCAGGTATCACAACGTGAACATATGCCAATGGCAAAATACATAGCCAATGGCATAAGAAAAGATGCACAACACGTAAATAACATTTAATGTCATGTCCACAGTAACGCACAGCAAAACCGCAGGGCATGTGTGCGGAAGCTGTAACATAAAGAAATAATATAAAAATGTAATAAAATCGCAATGTAATAGAAATCAGGTTTACAGCATAACACACAATGGTAGGCATGGAACACCACAACCAAGGTGCAAGGGTTGCTAAGGGCTTGCGATAGTGTTCGGCACGGTAACTATGAATTAGTAGTCAATGCCATGCAAATGAGGCAGATAATACTGAATCGCAAATGTCCCACCGGAGGAAGGTTGTACCATACGGTGCAGCGGTATAACACCGAGGAGTGGCTCAGAGGAGATACATGACATCAGTAGAGGGGTGTGCCACTGTAGCACTAAGCACATTGGAGCATTGCAAATCTGGCCTGTCCTTTGCTAAGCAAAGCTGCAGTATAGGGGTGGGGAGGAATCGTTTAGCTGAGAGCACACATGGTGGCCAAAAGCGCATGTGTACGAGGATGAAAACATGCCTGAAACCCAGTAATCAGATGCACGTGCCGCAAACAATAGCAGAAACAGGAAGGTCAGGGGAAGGAAAGGAAATGCGGAAGTAAGATAATTGGAGTACTAATGAGCAATCAACACCAATCAACCCATGAAGGCCAATTGACGGCAGCTGACAAGTCCGCTTGCAGAAACCTGCAAAACAGGATAGGGGAGGCATGTGAATGCAAAGAAAGGAGGGGAGGTATTGGATTGCAAAGATAGGAGACCTGACATAGTAGAGCAAAGCAAACTGACAGCAGACCGGCAGTAGCACACATAACGCAAGATACGCCAGATCCAGAAAAGCACAAATGAAAGTAGGCTGCAGGATGCACGCCAGAAAATGGTAGGTGCAACATGCAGAAATGTAAAGGGAAGGTCAAGAGGTAATCCATGGCAGGCAAATGTAATTCAACACCAAAGGCACCACAATAGTAGTTCTGGCAGTAAAACACATAACATAACCTGTAGCTACGAACGTACATACACACCCCATGACATCATCGGTGTTCACAGCACAATAGTATAAAGTGTGTAAGCACCCAACACACACCTGTGTATTCCCAAACACCGCACCATAGGTGTAAACACACGGGGAACTTTTAAAATGTACATGTTGGGAGCTGCCATAGCTGTGATTCATCAGCATGTGTTAGAGAATGATGGTGTTCTGGAGGATGATGCCGACAACCACCGCAGGCCTCGGAGGAGAAGGAGAGTGTTCAGACCAAGGGTAACCTACCAGGGGCTACATGACCTGGAGATAGTAGAGCGTTACTGGGTGGACAGGGACATTTTACAGCAAATAGTGGAGCTGTGCCAGCCACGCCTGAGAACCAGAAACAACAGAGGGGAACCCATACCAGTGGACTCGAAGGTATGTGTAAGCCTGCGAATACTGGCCACAGGTACCTTTCAAAGGCCAACTGGAGATATAATGGGCATCTCACAGGCATCAGCATCCAGGGTACTACACCAGTTCCTGGATGCCATGTTACCACATGCCGATGAGCAGATATACTTCCCCAGAACTCAGGAGGAGTTGGCCAGCAATATGCATCACTTCCACCGTGTGGCACAATACCCAGAGGTACTGGGTGCGATAGACTGCATGAACATACAAATCAAGTCACCACCCGGTGAGCAGGGTATGCGCTACATAAACCGCAAGGGATTCCACTCCATCAACTGCCAGGTCATGTGCAATGCCCAGGGCATTATCATGGATGTGTGTGCTGGCAGCCCTGGAAGCTACCATGACTCCCATATCTGGCATGCCTCACAGCTGTACCAGGTATTTGTCAGGGGGGACATCCCACATGGCCATCTCGTGGGGGATGCTGACTATGCACTGGAGCCATGGATGATGACTCCCATCATAAATGCACACACACCCATGCAAGAACGCCATAATGAGGCACACGCACAAACCAGAATCATCATAGAGCGTGTGTTTGGGATGCTGAAATCACGGTTCCGGTGCTTGGATACATCTGGTGGAGCCTTGCAGTACTCTCCAGGCACGTGTGCCCACATTGTCATAGTATGTGCCATGCTACATAATATGATCCTGCGGAAGCAGCTGCAGCGGGGACAAAATGGTGAAGGCCCTCATAGCCCACCGCAATTGCCAAGGCCAGTACAGGCACAGAGGGATTCAGACCATGAACACACTGTGCCAGCCCCAGTAGGCAGATGGAGGCATGCCCAATATGCCTACGCCTTTGCAAAGAGGGAACGTATAGCACATACACTGACCGTGTAGGCCCCTACGGACTGACACCTCTCCACCTGCACACACAGTAAAATGGATGGCACACAAACATGACCACCTGTAAATTGTAATATATAGGTGGCCCAATGTGTGACTCTGACATAGGCAGCCCTCAAACATTGTAAACACAACAGCCAGTGCAACACGGAATGCCAACATCTGAACAGTACATGAGTCTTACAGCATCTGGTGGTGCTGTGTGCCTGTCACGTTCCCCGCCAGATATATATATATATATATATATATATATATATATATATATATATATATAGATATATACATAGTTTTATATATAGATATATATATATATATATATATATATATATATATATATATATATATATATATATATATATATATATATATATATATATATATATATATATATATATATATATATGTACACATATGCATATATATATAAGACAGATAGAAAGGGCAATAGAGGGATATATGGTGATATAGATGGATTCAGCGATATCTGCAAATATGATAGATAGTTCAACGACATTCATAACATCTTGGAGGTACAAATAAATAGGATACCGCCAACCATGGAATGCGTAACATACCGACATGCGTAACCACGAGGCTGAAAGACCAATAGAACACAGTACCGGAACAGTACATCCGCGAGTAATAGTATGATGATATGAAGGGACGATTAGTCACCGCTGATGGTGTCGCGGTCCACGTAGGTACAGTGTTCAACTGTGTCTGTGAGTGCCGTAGTCTGTGTAAGTGTGCATTGGGGGTGCCGTGTCCGTTTCTGTGTGACTAATGTGTGTGTGTCCGCAACATGTCTATGTTGGTGCCACGTCAGAGGCAGACAAGTATGGTAGGTGTGGGTATAGCTAGCCGTAGGCATACGGTTACTACCTGTACCACAGTAGGAGGGACATCCCCAACCTGGGCACGCGTGTCCAGACATAAAACAGTACAAAGGGCAAATGTCCGAGATGGTAGGACATAAATATGTCCCATATATAATGTAACAGTCGTATTTAATAGTTATGCCTGTATGTAAGAAACTTAAATGTTACATGCAATATGATAAGTATCCAAAGTCACAACAATAGGTATGTAGTGAGGATAAAAGTATGTGCTACCTGTGTACTGACCGTGGCTACATGTTGGCCTGTAAACACTGCTTTGTGTCCCGCAAGTGTCCAACAATGACCATATGATAAGGTGGCAACCCATGGCAAACAGGTTCTTCTAACAACACAACCACAATGACTGCAAATATCTGGGACAGAAATACAAGGGATAGCTGTCACCTACACATATCCCCTGATATATTGCTGCAATTACGGAGGTATACAAGTAGCAAGCTCACCTGCAGACGATATAGAAACCAATTAACAATGGCCCAATGTACAATCCCGTAACATATGTCTACTAACTGTTAGCTCTCTAATCAGGGACAGAGCCCACACACATATATACGGATTATGTAGAAATGCAAGGCCCACAAACCGTATATGTTACGTACAACCACCGACATCCCCCACACTAGAAACTGAAGCAATACAAACTGTAATAGCAGCACAAACATCCAGTCAGTCAATTACATCTGCAGAACCCTCAACATACCGTGTGAGAGACACAATTAAAGGCGACATGCAAAATTGCAGGCGTTGTATAATGGAACAAACAACCATGTTACAGGTATTGATTGCAATACCCCGTTAACAGACGTCGGGATGACAGGTACACCCACATGTTGAACCAAATACTCTACCTGTCACACACAATCCACGGGGGACATGAATCCAAACTATACTTGTCTTCATGCATAGCAGTTGCAGTTACTCATAACAAAACGCAATACAGACCGTCTCCCCGAAGGTAGGGCAAATAGGCAACGCCCAAGTGGAGAATCCAATTATACCCCACTTTCGCCACGTAATTGGCGAATGGAGTAGCTGCACAGCTGATATGCAAGTAATTAGTCACCCAGGAACACCAATTGGCGGGAAGAATCCACATGTTTCAGGTATCGATGTATATAAGGATGACTTGCCAGACATTCAAACCGTATGCTCATACCGAAAAACAGTTGAAACACTGTGAGAGAGATAGAAATGAAACGCCGTAAGGACAACAAGGTATGTAGAACACCCGATATATAAGGTTATGTATAGCATGATCTGTATTAATTAGTTTTACTGTATGTATAGCCTGGTTTGCATTAATTAAATGTGTCCGCAGTGCATAAAGTGGGGAAAGGTATTGATGTAGTGATGTCTTGCTGAGCATACTAACGCTTGTAGAATCTGTGCGTCCAGCAGTGGGACACAAGGTACACAGCACAGACACCAGAAGGGATGCTACATGAGGCCATTAAACAGAACAATGCCATAGAACCCGCCGTCAGTGGTAGGGTATGTCCAACAAGGACGTGCCATAGCAGGGGATAGTATATGTTGATATAGTGTCACAGCACGCATGTGTATGGGTAAATAATGTTAATGACATATGTAAGGTGGTCCCGCTGAGCAAGTATGCTTTGCATTATGGGATACTATGTGAAATATGTGTAATGTATAGTATTATAGGTAGATATGACAGATATTCTACACAGCATAACAGGCATATCATGCATACCACAGGTATTGTCTATTGGTATGTACAATACAATCCACAATCGAATGAACTAAACCACCGATAAATCCAAGGCACCTCGATGAGATCAATAAGCGTCCCAAACACTGTATACCAAGCGGAAGACTTTATTGCAAAATGCAATACCAAAACATAAAATTACTTGGATACAAGTTAAGCGCTTTCACTCATACAATATGAGCTTCTTCAGAACTAAATCCACAATAAAAATTCGCGAAACACACCCACAAACATTTCCCTTTTTTATATACTAAAATTGGCACCAAAAACACAAATTAATACCTTTCCTTAAAGGTGTATCGCTAGTTGCACATATTGTAACAATCAATATAACTTCAATACAACTTTATAATACTAAAAAATTAATGACATCATATAAACTTTAAAACAATGCCGAATATATGTATATATAGTTATAAATGACTGAACTGTTTACATTAAAAACTATTGAAATGCACTGTAATAAAACATAACTAAATCATTGCTAAATAATTCTATAAAATGGCTGAGTATCAAAACACCAATGCTTGCAAATTATAATGAATTATATACAAAATATTTAGTTCATACATACAGGGGAACAGATTAAATGAAAAATTAATTAATATATTATCCATAAGTGTTTGACTAAACCTACTAATGGTCAGCAACCTACCATATTCAATGGATAAAACCACACTGTTAAATGAAAAGATTTTATGTGTGCACCTGATTGTAACTTACCCCTACGAAATATGTGTGTATGGGTGTATGTAAACTATGTGATAAATTTAATGTCTAAGATGAACTCTGACTAGACAATTTCTGTTTAAACGAGTTCATCTATTGTCCCATTCTAAGATGGGTTTACAGGAAATAAAATCATTAAGACCTGGTGGGTGAGTGGCATTGAGATATAACTGCCACCACACTTCCTTAAAATTTAAAAGTTTCTTTACATCTCCACCTTTAGGGTTACTATAGATTATGTCCAGGATACCAAATTTGAATTTATGATCACTACCCATCTTTTCTACATGCCTATATAATGCGTTGTTACTATCCTTCCGTGATAGGCTGTATATATGATCATATATTCTCTTCCTAAAATTTATTTCGGTTTTACCTACATAGTAACTAGGACATGTCTCACATGTGGCAATATATATAATCAATCTAGTATTACAATTACCATCCTTCAATTTGATAATTGTGTTGAAATTATTAACAACACTTATTTTATTTGTTTCTAAAAAGAATTTGCATTGATTGCAATTGCCGCATTTCCTAGTACCTTTAGTTGTTTGCTTCTTCCTTAGGTTTCTGAGATGTTTCTGAACATTCTCTTTATATTCAAGGAGTTTTTTAATATTATCTCCCATTTTATATACCACCCCCGGTCTATTTCCCACAACTTTGTCTATGTTAGGATCGGAGTTCAACAAAAAACAAAATTTATTAACTATGTCCAAAATATGGTCAGACATAGGATTATATGTTAGTATAAAGAATTTTTGATATATATTACTATTCTTACCTAAAACAAGATTGTTAGGTTCCTTCTTGCCAACCAAGTCAGAACCCAATAAGGGTTTATATTTCAAGCCCCATTCATTTAACACATATTTTCCTATGTTTTGTAACATCGCTAGTGGATAATTTCTTTCCCTAAATAAACTAGTGGTGAATTTAATTTCATCCTGCAGAACTTGTAAATTGGAGGTCATGCGGGCAGCGCGTATGCATTGTCCCTTAAAGATGTTCTGTTTCATTTTGTTTCATATGGGATGATAACTTTCATATGCTAAGTAGTCATTGGAAAAAGTCTTTTTCCTGTATATTCTAGTCTGCAAATTGTTGTTATGCACGTAAATATAGGTGTCCAAATACGCTAACCCTCATTATTCATACTGTGTGTAAACTTCAAAAATTTACTACTGTTGTTCAAAAATTCAATAAAAGCTTCTAACTCTGCTTTGGAACCATCCCATAGGATATAAATATCGTCCAAGAATCTTGAATAATGAAGTATTTTGCTATAATACGTGCTGGGAAATAAACTAGTTTCCTCCCAGTCCACCATGACCAAATTAGCAAATATAGGTGCGCACGCCGCTCCCATCGCTACCCCTCTAATCTGTTTGAATTGTTCTCCTTCGAAATAAATGAAGTTATTATCCAAGACCATATTCATACACTCCATAATAAGACATGTTTCATCCCATGTTAAGTTAGCATATTTCGTTATACTGTTAAGCTTCTAATCCTTCGTTTTTGGGGATACAAGAAAATAGGTCAATCACATCAATTGTGACAAAAAAGTTTTCTTTCTTCCACTTATTTACTGGGTATTTACTCAAATTCCCAGGAATCTTTAACCATGTGTGGTATGTTATTATAGATCTGTTTGAGTTTGATATCTATAAATTTCCCAATATAATATGTTTTAGAATATTTTCCTGACACTATAGGTCTAAATGGAGGGTCAGACGTACATTTATGTATTTTCGGTATCCCTAAAAAACTAGCCAGAGTTGGAGTCTTGACCTTTAAATAGTCATACACTGTATTAGAAATTCTTCCATCAATTAAAAATTCTTCTAAATATGAATCAATTCTACCATGTAAAATATTTACTTCATTGATAGAAATAGAATCATACTTCTCGGTATCATACAGTATCTCGTACATCTTCATAATATATTGCATTTTATCATATATGACCACCCCACCGCCTTTGTCAGGTTTCATAACTCTGACCTTGGAATTGTTTATCATTGGTGTTTTGATACTCAGCCATTTCATAGAATTATTTAGCAATGATTTAGTTATGTTTTATTACAGTGCATTTTAATAGTTTTTAATGTAAACAGTTTAGTCATTTATAACTATATATACATATATTCGGCATTGTTTTAAAGTTTATATGATGTCATTAATTTTTTAGTATTATAAAGTTGTATTGAAGTTATATTGATTGTTACAATATGTGCAACTAGTGATACACCTTTAAGGAAAGGTAATAATTTGTGTTTTGGCGCCAAATTTAGTATTTAAACAAGTGAAATGTTTGCGGGTGTGTTTCGCAAATTTTTATTGTGGATTTAGTTCTGAGGAAGCTCATATTGTATGAGTGAAAGCGCTTAACTTGTATCCATGTAATTTTATGTTTTGGTATTGCATTTTGCAATAAAGTCTTCCGCTTGGTATACAGTGTTTGGGACGCTTATTGATCTCATCGAGGTGCCTTGGATTTATTGGTATGTACAATAACAGGATACATATGGCCTGTAGGTATGGGACATAGTAATAGCATGATAGCTAATCTAAATGGAAGGGCTACCAAGTAACCATGCACAAAGGACATGTAATAGCTGCACAGGTGCATAGTGGGGTACTATGCAGTCTGTCAAGTCCATATGTAAGCACAACTACAGTGTTCACACTAGTGGCACCTCTCCAGGATAGTGTCCTGTGAAGAGCAGAGCCAGGTGTCACCTGCACCACTGCACAGTACAGCCACTGCAGTGATCCCAGGCCTATATGTGTCTCCCAACCACCAAGGGAGGTATCACATGAACAGCGCTACTGAGTGTCCCTGCGTGATGTACAGAGGACATATGTTCTACAGCATGGTGAGTGTCCTGTTTGGGAATGTAACCCAGAAGCACATCCCACTCATTGTGGCGTGTGTGCACATATCCATGAGCATGATGCTCACAGTGGCCTCTGCTTATCTTGCGTATGAGGAGTATATCCATCAATAATGTTGTGGACATGGGCCCTGTCTGATCAGCAGAGGTCACCCCTGAGTATGTAGTATGCAAATGTGTACAGATGTGGTGTCCGTAGTGCAGCCGCATATTTAAACTGTCGGAGCTCAGTAAACGTCATGGTGTGTTAATGTTGTGGCATGTAAAGCTGTAGCTGTTGTGTAAGGTACACCCTAAATGGGGTGGTGTACCCTTGAATGTGTGTAGATGTCTTGAGTTCAGAGGTACAATGGGTGCCTATGTACCAGTTACACACCCAGTACAGATAGGTGTGGCCACGTAGGAGGATATCCACGCGACAGTGGCAATACGGTAATCACAGGAGTGGGTGCGACATATGTGTGTACTGCAAACATGTACAATGTGATATGTATGTAGGGGACTACCATCCATGTGATAGTCAGTGGGTGAATGGTGTAATGCAAAGGTGATGTGCATGCACCTTGTGTCATGCAGCTTGATGCCATGATAGTCATATTATGTATCTGTCACAGCGACACCTGTATGGTTGGAGTCAGTATCAGCTGGTGGAGCAATCATGGCGCTTGGTATGTAGGGGTTCTAAAGCTAGGCAGGGAAAGTCCTCTGTGCCAGCCTGTTCCACAGGGAAGCATATACTTAACATGAGGGGCCCTATGACTGAGGACTGTGGTATGCCAAAGTACCTGACATGTAGTAGGTACTATGGTATGCTGGCCTCACTGTGTGTCCTGTCCATGAGCCACATAGCATAACATCCTGAGACACAGGGTACGATGTGCAGGTGGATGTGTATGTTGTCAATACCAGAATGGGGAATGGTGCTGAAAGGCAATGAGAGGACAGTGTAGGATGTGTGGACTCCCGTACCATCAGCAACTGCCCTGGTAACTGTATGAAAGGAGTCCACCATGTGTAGGGGCCATGCTCTGGCCTTAACAAGCCCAACCCGGGTGGCAGCAGAGGATGGGAGACCAACAATATCTCTGAGAATGACGTCCTTGACGATGTGCCCCATAGCCACGCAGAACAGTCCAGTCAGGTGTGTAGGACTATAGTCCCACTCGTGCAATGCGGTGCCACCTGTGTGTAGTGTGATAAATGCTGTGTGCCATTTAGGGTCTACAATGTCTGAAACAAGGCTATTACTGAATATGGTGGCCTAGTGGGGAGACAAGTAATTCAGAGGTTGGTGAACATCACAGCCTGGGACGTTGGAAGGTGACATGGGGCCAGTGTCCCAGGACACATAGAGTGTAGGTCAGTACTGTGTAGGTGTGACCACAGGGACACCACAATGTTCATGTATGGATTGCGGCCCTGTAGTGAGTGAGAGGGTGTACTGTCAGCATTGAATCCATCCTCCAGCATGTTGCCAACAATACCTGGGTCTGCAATGTTCCTGAGTGACTGTTGTATGTGACAGCAGATGTGGGTGTTGCCATTGAATACTGACATACCACCATAATGCCTGGTGGTACACCCCGGAATGTGTGGCAGTCATGTTTACGTAGCTAGTCTTGGAGTATGTGATGAGGGACCCTATGGCCCCACCACGGCTGACCAGTGAGCCACCCCACACATGGGAATGTACACCACTGTGCAACAGCCTACACCTGTTGTTGTACATCATATGTCAGTGGAACATGACCACCAGAGTGGCATCTGTTATCTGGTGTGTACCATCATGGCTCTGTGTGGAATAGCATGATCCATGCAGTTGTGTACATGCTAATTAAGTGCACTGGGGTATGTGTCAGCATTTGTATGTGCATTGTCCATCTGCACGGGTGTCATGATGTTAACAACCGCTGTCAGCAGACATCTGTAGTAGGTGTAGTAGTACACATGTACTGTGTATGCTGTGATGGGTGTGTTTCCGGGATGTGGCTAACAAGGTAGATTAGCATATGTTTGGAATCCACCAATGAGGGGATAACCCCAGGTGTGTAACACCAGTCACATGGTGGTAGTGTTCATGCCAAGGTTAATGTAGGTCTTGGAGGTGGTGTGTATGTGTTGATCCAGCAGAGTGGAGGGTATGACTCATGGATGTGTTGGTACATGAGTGGCTATCCCAGTGAAGTGTGGGGTAGTGTCAGTCACACATCAGTAGTAGCTGAGGCGCACTGTCCACTATACCACCATAGAAGGTATGTTACCCGTGGGGTATGATGTTGACTCTGTCGCTTGTTACAATGTGTATAGCGGTCCCGGACACAGTTAGTTGCACGTGGAGCACCTCTGATGCATTGTGCTGAGCAACTTGCCAGGATGTGTGCAAAACATAGTGGGATATGGGAACCCCTCAGCTGTGGGTGTGCCGGTCCAGGTATGTGCCTGGAAGGTATGGTCCGTCTATAATCTGTCATTGCAGGTGTGCTCTGCAGAGCCTACAGGCAGGTCCCAGTCACTGCAGAGATGTTGGAGTGGTGTATTATAAGGTGTGCCTTGCCTGCGTGCATCACAGGGGAAGATGCAAGCAATGTGTCACATGACCCCATGTCGCGCATGCCAGTTACCGCCGGTGACAGTTATTGGAAACTGTGCAGGACAGGCAGTATAGCAGCAGCAAGAGCCTAGCATGTCAGCTGTACTCCCAGGGCTGACAGGTGCAAGTCATCTGTGCCACAGCATTGTGTTTGACCAGGACAGTCATAGCGGACAGATACCACATGCCTGTGGAATGACAATAGGAGCATAGGCAACTGTTGAAGTGACACAGTCGGTCATTGTACAGTGGTATCATGTCTGGATGAATGCAAAATGCTCCCCAGGGCTAGGCCCACACCCTCAGGGCTATAAGACTGGTGAGCTATTGCATGTCCCTGCACACGTAGTCTGTGAAGTGGCATCACAGGGCAGTCACACTAACATGGCGAATGACAGACATATCATACCTGGTGAGGTGTGGCATGGGTGCATAGGTTATGTTGCAGAAGCAGTTACCCGACAGCAAGATGTAAGCGACTAACACCTTGTGTAGCCTGCTGTGTGGAACTGCAGTGTGACACCCTACAGAGTCAGCTATGACTGGTGTGTTGTGAATGTTATAACACACTATTGGCTGTATGTGGTGGGCACACATGAGTCTGTATTCTATAAGCTGGTGATGTTGTCTTCCATGATGGGGGCTACCTCTGGTACCTACAGTGAGTATGAAGACACACTGCACAGGTTGTCCTTGTAGGTGTGGCCAGTGGTGTAGATTATGTGAGACTGTGTGATGGGTGGGGTGTGTTGCAAATGTTACACATCCCCAAATGACTGTCAGGTGCAGTCAGGTTGGCGACAGCATTACCCCCAGCCATAGCTGTCAGCCTCCTGTCCCCAAAATGAGGAACATTAGCCCTCATACAGTGTGACAAATGGGTGAAATGTGGAACACTTACAACTGGCTTACTAACAGCGTCAACTAGGAAGGGCATATGATGGCTAAAATAGGCTGGTCTTACGTATAAAACAGATATTCCAATGAATTACTATGATTCTCATCTATCTAGCCATGTCTAGCAGGTAAACCATGTACAACAATGAATGTGTGACAGACCCTTCCAATGTGGAACCTTGAGGAACATGCACCTTTTAGAACCCCAAATGAGGTACGTTCCCCGTAATGAGGTACACCTGAGAGCTATGGGCCCAGCACGGCTGCAGAAGTGCATCCCCCACAGGCTGTAGTGCCGTATGCTGGGAAGTGAGCATTGAATGTGTACACAAGACAATTGCTCTATTGCCACATGTATGACATATACCTCATATAGACAGGCAGTAGCACTGGTACGTGACAGTTGGACATGCCTGCATATACAACCATGTCCCACAGGATATGTTTGTTACATGTGTACAACAGCTGTTGTACCTTAAGCAAGCTGGGATGTGTAGGACAGCCAGTATACCTGTGGGAAATGGTGTGGAATGGGCGCTATAGTAATCATTAGCTCATGACATGCTCACATGTTCTGAACAAGTGCCTAGCATGACCATACAATACAGATAGGGTGTTGGATAATATCAACCCACAAGTGTTGATGACAGTCATTTAGGGTGGCACCGCACTATAACCCTGCTGAGTATGGTGTGCATGTCCATGAACCATTAGCACTGTAGATGTTAGCAGTACAGATGTACAAGATAGCACAGATATTTGATTACAAATACCTTTGCATGTCACAGATGTGTTCCACCAGTGGCCTGTTGACAGACCCACAACTACAAAAGGTGCAAGAGTGACATGTGCACAGCACATCTGTGCCAGATACAGTAGAACAGGGTTAATGTGTTGTACCCCACCCTCATTGTAGCCCATACCACACACACAAAGGTTAGGCATCTGTGTATGTAAGGCTGTGAATGGCCATGACCTATCAGTTTAGCTGTGTCAGTGTTGTGAACAACATACAGAATGGGCTGGGTGTGTGAGGTGTGTGATATATGTGCACAGTCTAATGGATGATACCAGCAGTGTCACCGCTAGGTAAACATCCATGTACCCATAAACTCCTACCTAGGCTGTGGTCAACATTACGGACACTGTGTAAGGGATGGTGCTGTGCAGTGCACCCCCGACATGGTGACGTCTCCAAGCCCCTTAGGTAGTCATCTGAGGTACCCATGTCATGTCAGGGTGCCATCCATGAGCACAGAGAGCAGTGGCCAGGCATATACAGCACTGTGGTGACCAATATTGGATCACATACCACCTGTAAGGGGTAATGGCTATGCATGGATGTGTGATAACAGCCTTCACAATCCACACCTCCACTATGCAGCATGCCGTCTACCTTGCAGAAGGACATTTGCTACACCATGATGATGGACATGCTACATGTCCATATCCTGATCTATATGACATATGTCATGGACAGCCACCGTCCTAATACTAGGATCGCCACAGGCTGGACAGATTCCTGTGCCATATATGTGACATACTCCCACCATACCATGCAACCCTGTCCATCAAAGCTGCAGATGTCATCCCAGTCATACATGGTGTGATGGCCGCATGGTAGATGTACTATCAACTGACTGGATCAGTAATGTGGCACTGATGCAGCTTGCGGTGGCACAATGGCCGTCTGTAACAGCGTGGAAACCGTGCCCGCATGCTATGGTTGATGACCATCCCTGCGAATGCCGTCTGACTATCCATTGTCCCATGTCTATCACATGTGTAATACAGGCGATCCATGTCAGGATGTTGAACAGTTGTACAGTGCTGTGTAGATGTATATGGCAAAACACATGCATGTACAGGTGTCCATGCGTATGTGTGCATTGTCACTGCTCAAGTCCATTCCGGCTGTGTCTGTGTTGATATGTGACATATACACAGCATCCAGGTCAACAGTAGTACCGTGGACACATCGAGGCATGTGCAGATAGTTAAGAACACAAGTGCAGGCAAATAGACATGCCCACAGCAAGACAGCATTTACATGGAGTATGAACACTGTAATGAGGTGACACACATATATGGTGATGATATCCAATGCATAATGGGTGTGACATGTGTGACACAAACACGTCAGTCGTGTCAGTGTCATGGTGCCTTGCAAAGATAACTGTGCAGATGCAGTAGATGTCATAGAAATGTATGTGCAGCAGTATCTCTGTACATCTCTGAAACTGTGACCTGTCACCATCATTATGTTTTACAGATAATGCCCCGTACACGCCTCCCAGCATACACCCGCCAGGAGGATGATGTCCTAATCCCACAGCTCCATGACAACTATGAGCTGTTGTTCAGCCATGTGCCACAATATGCCCAGCAGCGGGATGACCTGTGGCAGGATCTACGCAGGAGGGTGAACGATGTGGGTGGCCATAACCGCACCTACCAGCAGGTGCGCAGACACTGCACGGACCTGATACGACATGCAAAACAGCGTGCCACTGCAATCGCCAGGGAACAAGGTGGAACAGGTGGTGGGCCACCAACCCAGCCCCCACTCACACACACCGAGGAGCTACTGGCCAGTCTGGGGACACCCATGGAACAGCATCCAGAAACACTAGCTACCATCGTGGAGGTGGGTGTCTCCCAACCAATGAGCCTGGAGTTGCCTGGCAAGTCAGTAATGCACATATGGCTATTATATCCCATGTAGCATGTGTCACTGTACATAATGTAAAGTAACAACATCAGCCAGGTATGTGGACACACATGCTGCATACTACAGTATGCTACGTTGTGTATGCACACATGTGCATACTATATGCTATTACACAGGTGAATGTGTGCACATGCACAGTGCAACCTGTGGCTGTCATACAGTCATGGCTAATGTTCTTACTGGTGCGTCACCCCTATACAGGTACCTCTGGCGTGCCGCACAGGTGAGACTGTCATCAGTATCAGGCATGTTACAGTGTAGATCTATTTGCCATGTGGCCAGTTAACACTTGCACACCTGAAGTTTGTTCCAGTCACAATATGCAGGTCGCACCACCGTGCATTCACACACACCACCCATGTGCAATATATTCACACGTAATGATACACAGACTTGAAACCACAGTACTTGTCATTGTGACATGTGTGGTCAGCTGTGCATACAATGGTGGAGGTGTTCTACAATGGAGGCATATGTAGTATGCACTGGAACAACATGTGTAGTATGCACACAGTATCACACAGTGAGCTGTGATATGGGCAGCCCACAAGTGTCACCATTGTGTCATATGCCCCTGCATTGGGTGCACACATTGTGATGTGCCACCTGACATGTCCCAGACATGTAGTGTTCTGTCTGCAATATTGTCACACTATCACATGACCTATACCCCACATACCAAACATACAACCCATTGTCTGCACAGACCTGCGGAATGTGACATATCTGACATGTATGGGTGTATGTCATATGGGACCACACAGACATGTGGAGAAGATGCCCATCACACACAATTGGCCACCACATGTGCACACATGGCCATGGGGGATGGCCAGAGACATGTAGCCACACAGTACATGGGAAGTGTATACACCCTGTTGCACATTGTCCACACATGGTCCAATTACAGCCTTAGTTGACCGATTATACAGTTGATGTGGTACAGTGGACAACCTAAAAGCCTGTGCACAGCTACTGGAGGTGTCACTGAAGTCTACCATATACGATCTGTCGAACATCACGACTGCGTTGCAGTTATGGCTATGCAATGTGTACATATTATGCATTCTACAGCAACATACATGCCTCATGTTGCCATGCAATGGCACAGTGTCTGTACTTCACACTGTATAGCAATGTAGATGGCTCACACTACCCTCCCGTGCTCATGCACATTTGCTAAACATCTGTAGGGCATACACACAACACTGCAATGTGAAGCCCATTATGATGCTGTACATGTGTCAGGACACCATTGTGTCAAACATGTATGCATGTTAATGCACATGTCAGCAAATTACATGTCAAGGTCACGTCAGCCATGTGTACTGTTATCCTGTTCTGGGCCACATGGTGCATCACGGGGATGCATGCATACTACCATGATTGTGTGAACTGCATGCCTACTGATATGACACCTGCTTGCTGTAGTGTGCACCCCAGGGAGGTATGCTTACTAACACTATTAATGTCTGAGCTGCATGCCCTCTGCTCTATCGCAGGCATGCTGCATGCCATCTGACAAATCACATGCATGGTGTGTCTGTGTGTCTGTGTGTGTGTCTGTGTGTGTGTGTGTGTGTGTGTGTGTGTGTGTGTGTGTGTGTGTGTGTGTGTGTGTGTGTGTGTGTGTGTGTGTCTATTGTACTTTACAGTATTTCTTTGCATTCACAGGTGATGTAGGTGCGTTACCCTCCTGCGGTCCATCTGATGTTAGTGTCCCCACAGATACTAGCGGTGATGAACATATAAATGAGGTACAGGCAGGGTTGTCAGGGGCTGAATCTGTGCCAATGGTTACCATCCCAGCTATGTCCCCCTCTTCCCCGCACACAGTTCTGCTGCCAACACATACCGCATCACCGGTGGCCATAGTGGAAGGACAGTCAGTGTCTGTTGGCGTGGAACAGGAACGTGTGGTACCATAGTGTCAGTGTAATGACTGCAGATGTGCCACACAGGTATGTGGCCGGTGCTGCTCGTAGGAGGACCTCTGGCAGACATGCACCTGCAGGACAGAGTGCAGCAGCTGGTATCACCAGATGCATGTTCCAGACTGTAATGGCAGCACAGGCATGTGCTGAACGGCAGAACAGAGAAAGGCAGAGGCTGCAGAGGGCTGCTATCCATACCCTAAATGACAACATCCAGGCATTGGCAAATGCTCAACAGCAGATTGCTAATGTTCTGGATAGGCGACTAGGTGAAATGGCCGGAATCCTTGACCGAGACATGGCAATCCGTGAGCGGGAGCTGTCTGTGCTGGAACACCTGGTAGGAGTGAGGCGTAGGCCACGTGGACGTAGGCCAGCAACACCACCTAGTGTAGGTCGATGTGAGCGTGCCACCTCACATGCCCACTCCCATAGTGCTGGTAGCAGTAGCAGTGCAGCTGCTGCTGCACTGTCAACACCAGGACACAGCAGGCCACGTGGGCATGGCCCTGGACGGTCTCAGCGAGGACATGTTTCCAGTGAACACGTGTCGTCGGACAGTAGCCACTCTGTACCTCCACCTGGTTGTGCCCGTGCAACCCCAGGCAGGCACAAGTCACGTGGCTATGGACGGACACAGTGAGCTGTACAACCTGCACTGTACAATCTGGGGCTGTCAATTATATCCCGTGTAGGCATCACAAATGACAGAACTGTGTACACACATACACGCACACAGCAAACACAACTGTAGGGCTCCACAACATCCACATGCATTCTGCACAGACATGTCCAGTCAACTCACTGGGCCTTACACACACACATGATGTCATCCATTGGTGCAGCCTATGCCCCTGGCAAACATATCACCCTGTGCGTATGATGAAGCCTGTGCCACATCCCTGTCATCCACACCATCGGTGCAGGGTTATGCACACATATTCTGATGCACAGGGTGAACAGCATAGTGGGAGGTGTATGTAATACCTGTGTATGCATAGTGAGGGATGTGTATGTTGCAGTGGTTGTGTGCAGCCTATGCCCCTGGCAAACATATCACCCTGTGCATATGATGAAGCCTGTGCGGCATCCCTGTCATCCACACCATCGGTGCAGGGTTATGCACAAATATTCTGATGCACAGGGTGAACAGCATAGTGAGAGGTGTATGTAATACCTGTGTATGCATAGTGAGGGATGTGTATGTTGCAGTGGTTGTGTGTGAATACTGAGTTGTGTATGTAGCATAGGTTGTGTACTGTCGACATGCACCGGTCACACCATGTAGTGCAGGTGCAGCATGCATTGTGATGTGTTCACGGTATGTGTCTCGGTTACATCTGTAGCACCATGTTGGTTGTGATACCCTGGTTCCCTCCTATGGTGTACTTGCATGTGCCTACAGGTAGCAGTGTTTGCAGTCCCCCACGTGTAACTGTGGAGTACACACAGGCACGTCTGGCAATATCAGCATGCTACATGTACCTTCATCCTGACTGTTGGACACACAAACATGACACAGATGTCTGCACATATACTGCACCTGACGCATGTGGTCGGTGCCACAGGCTACACTGGACAGAGACATGACATACATAGCAGGACACATTACAGGTATGGTGACATGGTGCAGGGGTTGTACAAAGTGGCCTGGCCAATGATGATGTGAGGTGTCACTTGGTAGCTGGAGGCCACACTGTGCAGCAGTAGGACCCTGTAACAGTACGTGAACATGGCCGCAGTCACGGGGTGTACACCACTGTAACGCACACCCCATAGTGTGCAGCTGGGGACCCTTGCCTTTGTGGTCATCACCTGCATAGTACTATGCACCCACATGATGTGTCACAGAGAAGGGACATGCACAGGTAGCCAGTATGGCTGGGACCTATGGCATCAACAGGGTTGTGCAATGCATCACCATTACGGGTTAGTCAACACGTGGGGCCAGTGATAATTTCCCACCGTATATTAGCATACACACTCACACCAAGCACCAGACATACACACAGACACACACACACTGTGGTGACCACACATTTGTATACGGACAGCCAATGTGTGTGATGCACCTCACCGGCGAACGTCATGCTTCCCACACTGACGTATGTACACTTCTCTACAATGGTGTACAGGGATGTGTAGCAACTGGGACATATTCCCCACGATATGTGGCATCCCTGGTCACACATTCAGACACACATGGCAGTGCTGGGAATGATACACCAGCCATATGATGACATGTTTGATGGACATGCAGCAGTATTGATTGCATTATGTGTACTAACGCTATATCTGGCAAATGTGCCGCTATATAAACACGAGAGGTTGTAGGTGTTACAGGTGCCATATGACATATAGTTGTTAACACCTGACCGCTGTGTATGCATTATATCAGCACCATCACGTAACAGCGACATAGCATACAGTTAGCACATGGCATGATAGGATGGTGTGTGACACAACTGTGAGCCACCCCCTGCACACTTACATCTAGACAGGTGGTTCACCATGTTATGTACACACATCCCTCCATACGTGCTGTTTGTATGTCACCGTATACAGATGTCAATGATGGGTCTGCATTGCATCTGCATGTCATAGGTAGGTGCAACTATGTTATGGACATCGGCCACTGCACATGCATGTTTGCTGCATGCACAGTACAGATGTCACATGTGTCTCCTGTTGCCATGTTTGTATACATTGCTATTGTTGGACATGTGTGTTGACATACATAACACATGGACTGCAGTATGATATCACGGGTGTCACAGGCGACCAGTACAAGGGTATGTGGTGCGGTCAACACTGCTACCCCCTGTAGTGTGAGCATTCAACAGACATGGGCCCACATTCAATTCGCGTGTGTAGCATTGATTAGGCCAGTGTTATGCATGAGGTACATCAAAGGCCATGTATGTATGTGTTGTGTGTGCAGTCCATGCACACATCCACACAATCACATGTATGACATACCCAGACGTGTGTTCATTGGTGTACAGCAACAGTCAGGTGTCACAGCTGTGTAAGGGTCATGGTATTTCTTGAGCCGACCTGTTCATGTATACTGGTATCATTGCAATGCATAACACCTGTTGGATCCCTGTTGGTATGTGTGTACTCTGCACAGCTGGTGTACACCACTGTACAGCCCAGTGGTCATGTGTCACATGGTGTTGTTGGACCGTATGGCTGTGTAGTGCTGCACCAATGACATGGTGCTGACTTGACAGCTACAGTGTACACTGCAGTGTGTACGTGTGTGACCTGCACCTGTGACAGCTGTGATAGCAGCTGTGTGTGTACAGGTCACTGCATGTGTGACCGCCCTGTGCGTGAGGGCAGTTATACCTCACTGTGCCCTTCTGCATGCAAGATTGCCCTTTGCAACAGCTAAGTGTGTGAGCATGCCCAATACGCCATTGTGTAGATGGACACACAGTACATTCCACACTGCGCCCTTCCGTGATTAGACTCTGTGTGCATGCAAGATGGCCCTTTGCAACAGCTAAGTGTGTGAGCATGCCCAGTATGCCGTTGTGTAGATGGACACACAGTACATTCCAGACTGCACCCTTCCGTGATTAGACTCCGTGTGCATGCAAGATGGCCCTTTGCAACTGCTGTGTGTGAGCATGCCCAGTACGCCATTGTGTAGATGGACACAGAGTACATTCCACACTGCGCCCTTCTGTGATTACACTCCGTGTGCATGCAAGTTGGCCCTTTGCAACAGCTAAGTGTGGGAGCATGGCCAGTACACCATTGTGTAGATGGACACACAGTACATTCCAAACAGACGTGTGATACTAAGCATGTGGGCATGGCCATTGATATCCTGTATAGCCATGGTGGTCATCCAGGCACCAGATGTCCAATTTCAATGTCACGATGGATGCCTACATTGAACACACTTGTTGCTCTCTTGAAGGGTGTACTGTCTGTGGTGCATCCCGTACCTATTCAGTGTTGTTGTGCTCCATAGATATTTAGTTGGCCCATTGACAGCACTGGCGTGTTTGTGTACGTCTACCTTGGGACGGTAATATGCTTTCAGACCGCTCACTCTCTAAACATTCCCTATCGGCATCTTTGCCTTTGCGGATGATGTCACCCACCTAGAAGTATGCCTCTTGGAGTGCTGTGTTCAGTAATCTCGGTAGCACGTTCTGTAAATGCGTAATGCTGTAGTGTGTTAGAGTAGGTAGGTGTGTGTTCAACTCCCGGCCCTTCCAAGTGTGTGTGTGTGTGTGTGTGTGTGTGTGTGTGTGTGTGTGTGTGTGTGTGTGTGTGTGTGTGTGTGTGTGTGTGTTTCCAGCTGCCTGGGGACACAGTAATGCTTTTAGATGCCTCACAACACATACATTCCCTATCGGCATCTTTGCCTTTGCGGATTATGTCACCCACCTAGAAGTATGCCTCTGGGAGTGCTGTGTTCAGTAATCTCGATAGCGCGTTCTGTAAATGCGTAATGCTGTAGTGTGTTAGAGTAGGTAGGTGTGTGTTCAACTCCCGGCCCTTCCAAGTGTGTGTGTGTGTGTGTGTGTGTGTGTGTGTGTGTGTGTGTGTGTGTTTCCAGCTGCCTAGGGACACAGTAATGCTTTTAGATGCCTCACAACACATACATTCCCTATCGGCGTCTTTGCCTTTGCGGATGATGTCACCCACCTAGAAGTATGCCTCTGGGAGTGCTGTGTTCAGTAATCTCGGTAGCGCATTCTGTAAATGCGTAATGCTGTAGTGTGTTAGAGTAGGTAGGTGTGTGTTCAACTCCCGGCCCTTCCAAGTGTGTGTGTGTGTGTGTGTGTGTGTGTGTGTGTGTGTGTGTGTGTGTGTGTGTGTGTGTGTGTGTTTCCAACTGCCTGGGTACACAGTAAAGCTTTTAGATGCCTCACAACACATACATTCCCTATTGGCGTCTTTGCCTTTGCGGATGATGTCACCCACCTAGAAGTATGCCTCTGGGAGTGCTGTGTTCAGTAGTCTCGGTAGCGAGTTCTGTAAATGCGTTATGCTGTAGTGTGATAGGGTAGTTAGGTGTAAGTTCGATTCCCAGGCCTGCTAGATGTGTGTGTGTGTGTGTGTGTGTGTGTGCATGCTCCTGTTCGCCTGGGGACTCAGGTTATGCTTTTAGATGCTTTGCAACACAGATGTATCCTGCTGACGTCTTTGTCTTTGCGGATGTTGACACGCACCTAGTAGAATGCCTGTGTGTCTACTGTGTTTAGTAATCTCGGTAGCATGTTCTGTAAATGCTTCATGCTGTTGTGTGATAGGGTAGTCATGTGTAGGTTCGATTACCAGCCCTGCCACATGTGTGTGTGTGTGTGTGTGTGTGTGTGTGTGTGTGTGTATGTCTGTATCTCTCTCTCTCTCTACAGATATATATATATATATATATATATATATATATATATATATATATATATATATATATAATCTATTTTCTGCCCATACCTCTGCTCTTGCATGGACAGCTGACTGTTTCATGTATCGCATATTTGCATAGCTTTCACATACCAATGAGGTATGTTGCAACTCCCAACATTGTCCATGCAACGTCTGTGTTACGGGCGGTGTTACATGCCCTTACAGGCGTTTGCTGTATATCTTGGCAGACATCTATCCTTGCTGTACTCTCACTGTACTCGTACACGCCGGAGGCTTCATGTATCATGGCCTAGTTTTGATGTGTGTATGTCTATCTGTGCTGTGTGCATGGCTCTGGGTATGTCCCACTATCATCATTTGTAAAGGTGACAGCCCTATAGGTTCTTCATGTAGACTGCTGTGTCATTTGATATGTCAGCACATACTTGCGGACAGTACTGCATGTCCTACTGCAGCGCATGTCATACCTTCTGCATTATCTTGCAGTCGATATTGCTGTTTCCTCACACATGGATCTGTTTCTGTTCATACCACTCCACCTCCTAGAGCAAGTTGCTGGACAAGGCCTTATCTGATAGTGGGACACATAGGGGCAGTATTGACATGTTGCTCTTACAAACGTAGATAGTTGACACAATAATAGGTTTTGCATTAGTATGGCTTTTCTGTTGGATATAGTGTCTTACTCACATGTTTGTCATTATTTCATGTCTTCAGTTATCATGAAAGTGCCAGAATGTTACTGTTGTTACGTGGAACACTCCAAACATATGAGGCAGAACTCTGCACATTCTGCGTAAATCTGTACAGTTGCGGAGTATGTATCTGTAACAAAATATCAACTTTCTGACACCAATACACACACTGTATGGTGGCATCACAGGCCACATGCCATTACATTTATATTGCAGGACACACCCACCCAGACAGTTGTATTCCTCACACAGGCCAACAGCTGCTTATCCACACTAATTGATCTATCATGTACAGTATGTGTGCGCCGGTATTTGCGCTTTACGTCAGTGGCAGAGCTCACGTACGTGTCTGGGGGACTGGACATTGTTACGGTGACACTGCATGACACCCTGAGGGACACATTACTTTTGTGTCTATTAACCTTCCACATTGACATTCACAGGGCATACATTGTCATTCACATTTGTCGGAGTACATGCGTGTATCTTGTACATGTTTTCTCATTTGTCCTGATGTCTTTCTTCTCACCTGTCCACCTAGTATCACTAGTTCTGTACATGTATTTTGGACAGGTTACCTTCATACCCCTAACCTGTACACATTATGGGTAAACGCCCTGATGTTTGACCTTGTTACATTTGTCATAGTGATGTGCCTTTCTGGTAAATTGCTGGCAAGGCATTCCGGACTGTGCGGTAGATAATAGTGACTGACATTTCCATTACATGATTAGTAACACTCATAACATCCATATTCATGGGTACGCCAGTATTCTCATGACGTTCTGACTTTGTCTGGGGTATATCTAATATAGTCCCTATGTGTATTTCATGTACTATGCCAGTGCAGCTGTGTTATTCTGACAGTTTGCCAGTTATGGGGACCATCTTGGTCGTACACATGTCCATCCATGATAATCGCCTACATGACACTGATATAGGGCTCTACATATTGCCAAAATGGTTTCCGCAATATCCAGTGGATGGTTTGCCCCATTATTGAGAATATAGGCGTGTGCTATACCCACATCACTCCCACAGGGCAGGCCTACGAAATCCCTGCCAAACAACACCTAGGCCCATTTCTGCATACCCATGATTCCCATACCTTACAACCCTCTACAGTACCCATTACACATGTTTAATGTGTGGTACTGAAGTGTGGAGACACTTATATGCACTCCCCACTCTCCGGATATCAGTTCGTACGTCATACATTCTATCGACACATGTGTCGTCACCCTTGCACCTGATACTGTTGCATGTACAGCTATTTCGTATTTGCTGCGGTCACTTCTTTTGCGTCAATGTCGGTTGACACTACGTAAGATTCAATTTTTGGAGTCCTGCAATGGACACCTATCTGCATGTTTAAAGTGTAGACCTTGCTGGACTGTCACTTTCTGGCCATTGGTTTGGAATGCTGCGGTTTATTCACCTTTCCTGCATGTCTGTTTGTCTACCCATATTAGATATAACGTCACCTATTTATGTACATATGTCATATCTACGGGACATAAGTCTGTTGTGTATACATATATACATGTACAATCCTCATTTCATAACTTGCTTTGGTTTACGTCTGTGGATTATGTGTATACACATATATCTATATCCATACCATTCCACTATACAGATTGTCGCAGAGTGTACAGCTGCTTGCCCCTTTATCTTCGCTGTGTTTTAAATAAACATGTGTCTATCTGGCAATGTCGTGGCATTTCATTTGAGACTTACAGTGGGGATTTCTGGCAAGCAGTTCAGGTTACGACTGCATACCCTTCAGAGAATCCATGCTACTGACACACCCGTTATTCTATCCACTTTCTATGTTTGTTCTGGCACATATCTGGTGTTTGTCCCTATTTGTACCGGTAGTTTGCATGGCTTTGTCCGGTTTCATACTTTACGAGGTTAACAGGTTTGAGCCATGTATAACTAACATGGGGGAAACAACATTCATTTACTATGCTGTGAGCGGATCACACACGCACAGGCGCACTTGCATTTCCTTATTGTGGGTTACGCGCAGGCGCGCATGCATATCCTTATTGTGGGTTACATATGTTTAGTAAGTCTTTGTGCTTACGTGGGCTTTATTACTTGTGACAGTACCAGTAATTATCTGTAATATGGTTAATGGACGTTTGAGAAACACACATTCACCTTTACATATTTAACTGTCTGTACATCACAGACGCATTCATTACACTTTCACATTATATGTGTTGTAGTCGTGTTTCAACCGGGACTGCATTCACGTTGGCCGGATGCTGTAACCACTATACGTTTGGTGTTCTGACTCATTTATATGCATACCCATAGTACATAGCTATATTAACATATGCCTCACCGCTTCACTTACATCACAGGCATCCATTCTCCTGCTGGGAAAAATGGGGTACTACATGTTACACATTCCCTATTCCCTACTGCTCTGGACCCACGCTGCATATTTCATCACTGCAGGGATATTCAGAACCCAAAGGCTTATAGTCCTGACACATACAGGTCTTTAACTGTCAGGGTGTTCATGTGGTGATCTGGGTTTAGGCTTGTCCGCCTGGTGAACGGAACTGCCCTGACCGTGTTCAAATGTCAGACAAAGCACATGGACAGGGTTTGTCCATTTTAAACATTTAATCTGTGTTTACAGACACAGGTGTTTGGGCACCTGTCAGCAGCTTATGATGTTGGCAATACATAATATGGGTGGGGGCGGTTACGATACATAATCCACGGTGAGTGGTGTTCCCATTCACATTTGACTATTTCCTGTATTCATTCTTACGAGGGTTATTATTTTGCACATGACTTAACTATGAATTAACAATGGGTATGCAGTAGTACAGTCAACATATGTGACGGCTTGTTACAGTATATATGTACGGACCTCTGTAATACTGGGGACTACCCCACATCCTTCACAGCATTTCCTGCTTATGTACATACTATTATTCCTTGAACTTTCAAAGCTTATGAGAGCAGTAATTACATCTGTCCCTATTTGTCCACCCATCCTTTTAGGCTTTGTCCAGGTTTTGTTGCTGTAATAGGTTGAGAGGTGGTGTCGGTATGTGATTGAGTTGAATATATACTGTCGATAATTCAGTGGGGAGTAGGGTTACCACTTGTTCCTCTTTGCGAGGGGAGGTCCCACTTTGGACAGTTGTGTCCTGCGATGACACCTAAGACATGGCAAATGTCCTGTGATTTTAAGACAATAATATATTTCTTCATTTCTGTACTAGTTGCATGATACAGGTATTTTGGATCTGGTACACATAACTATTATTTGGGATAGATAAGCTATTCAAATGCTATGGCATTAGCTTTTATCTTGGCATACACGTGTAATTCTGTACTTTGCACGGGCCGGGGTATGTTTTATCCTGCAAATTCTCACATTTCTACAAGGGATGTCCCACCTTGGCCATCTGAACGGGTGGCAACCCTAGTGGGGTGACCTGCATGGTGGACAGCTGTTCCATCCTGCGTAGTATGAATTGCATGTCTGTGTAGATACTGACCAGTACCGTGACTACACATACATGTTTTGTCCAGATGTGTACAGTAATGGACACCGTGGCATGTAAACAACTCTGAGGTTTCAACAGGTTACTTATCCCACGCGGGATGTACACACATTTTGCCGTAACATTAACGCACAGGCATTTGGATTTACGTACCTGTGATGGGATGTTTACAAACGTGGGATACATATTTGCAATCCGGACACTGCCTAGGATGATACTTCCTACTACATATGGGGAATACTGCTATGTGTAGGTGTACGGATGCGCAAGGCTGGTAGCTGGATTTGGTGGACATTCAGACATGGGTGTGGGTTATGTGCTATACAGGGGTTGTTGCATATTGCATTTGCATGCATGGGTTCTACTTTTGGATATCCCGGTTCCGCATATTGCATCCTATGTGTATGTGACGGTTACGTTCATGTGTATAGCACATTTTAATATACATATGTTTGTGTGTGTTTGGTATACAATGTGGACTGTCAGGTTTCTTTACGGTTGTTATATAGCCACAACTGCCCAGCTGTGTACTATCACTAGCACTGTGGGACTGCTGGTGACCATACCCATGGGGCTAGACGTGTGTATTGGTGGCGCGCTGACATGATGCGCTTCACTTCCACTGGGTATAACTTCTGACAGTGCAGTACATTACGGACACATGATTTTAAATATCATTTGTTCCATGGACGGTAACTCATATTATGTTGCGTGCATTACTGTTTGGTTTTCCATTTTGTGTGGCCGGGAACTGTCTTGCATGCTTTGCATACGTTTCATTATCCACGGATACTGATAGGTGCGATTACTATTGCAGGCAGGCTATAATATTCAGCAGTTTAGGTTGCTCATCACCAGCCAACATTGACACGCCTCCGGCCGCAGCTTAGTAACCCCCCATGCACTCGCGCATGTGAACTATGCACGTGGATGTGGTAGCGGCGCACCTTCATTAAGATGCATATGGCGCTACTACACCATTTATACACCACACGACCGGTGCAGGCCTTACACCGGCCTTGCGCTGAGCTTCATGAATCCGGGGGAAAGATTCAATCAAGCCACAGTACATAAATGTATAACAATAATTTTCATCCTGGAGACATTACCTTTCCACTGGAGATGTAAAAAACAGGGAATAACCTTAAAAGCCACTGCAGTAAATTAGAATTATCATATACTATTCAAACTTTTCCAGGGTCCTTCACATAATAAACTATCCTCATAACTACATGGCTGGCAGTGTTTCAGAGTGATGTCACTAAGAGTGAACCATTGCTTTCTTTTGTGGTGTCTCAAATGAGTAAATGCAAAACAAATGAATGTTTATCAGAAGAGACTAATAATTGTAAAATACCGTACTGAAAGAAAAATAAAAAAAAAAGACTCAAGAAATTCTGGTTCACTTTTAGGGTTCATTAACCAGATAAAGCAATACAAACAACTACCTGTTTCTAAGATGTTATAGGTATTTTGCTCAGTTCTGCAGTGTGAAAGCAGAAGTTTAGGCAATAAATTCCATTACTAACAGGATGTTTACAGAGCTTTGTGGTAACCACTAAGTTATAAAGAGAGCGCATCACAGACAGCAAAGTTTTTTATAGAGAACTGAATGCACATACTCAAAGGAGGCTTCTCCCCTGCTCTTTGTGCATAAATCCACATTTGGCTGTAGACCTCACAAATCAGGATATCAAATATAGTATGGTAAAGGACACAAAGTCAGTAATCAGGAAGCTATGACCTCTTAAAATAAAACATTTCTTCAAGGGGAAGATCTCCTGCACACTCAGTGTGGGGGACTTCGCCCCCCCGTACTCCCCCTTATTTATATATATAATTACTAAGACTGCACACTTTCAAAGAAAAAACTGCATCGCCCCTTCCAAGCCTGTGCATTCTCACAATTATTAATACAGCATGCTTTTGATCACATACCATATATTTACAATGAAGTGACTTTTTTTTTAATTTTTATATATCTCTTAACAGGGTAAGCCCACTGGACACAAGCATCCCTTTTTAAGGGTAGTCTAGGAACACTGTCTGGTGAAGTGACTTGCTCAGAATCACACGGTAGGCAAATGAATGGAGGTGGAAAGAACTACAGCCTGTACCCCTGACTTTAAAGCAACTTATCAAGAGGAAAACAATTTTTAGTACTTAAATTAATAAGCACCTATCCAGGCATGTCTAAGGGTCAGCTCCCGGTATTTTCGCCCGTCCACCTCATAAACCTGGGCATCTTGGGGCAATGTAGAAATTGCCTCATGTACACTGACAACCCTCTCCTCTTACCACCCAACACTACAACCTGTGAGAGATGCACTTATATAGCCAAACTGGAAGCCAAGCTCTCCCCAGCCAAGACTGAACTAGACACTCAAGAGGAGAAGGTAAACACCTGCACCACGCAACACTCAGCACATAGTCCTTCAAAACCTTCACCACCTAAACCCAGCCATAGAAACACAAAACAGACACCTACATTCACGGAGGCTCTCAATAAAAATCTGCCCAAGCAACAGAGACCTCCAAAGCCGAAACGCAAACAACTGCCACCCCCCAACACCACCCGAATGACACATAGACCACAAAATAACTGTGCCACTCAACCTCAGTCCATAAGGCAAAACAACGTACCCAACACACTAGTCATAGGTGACTCTATAGTCAGGCATACTGATGTCCCACTCACCAGGCTAAACAAGAAGTTACTGTCAGCTGCCTGTCAGGTGCCAGGATCCGCCACATAATGCATGCACTCAGGTCACTCCACAACAAGTACAAATATGACTCTGTCATTGTCCATGTTGGTGTGACTGTCCCGAGATGTACCTCCCTGGACTATATGAAAAGAGACATGGAGGAGCTCTCGGATCATGTAGCTCAGGCAGGTATGACCCTAGCCCTGAGTAGCATCCTGCCATCACCCAGAATGATACCACAGTACAAGGGCAAAATGATTGACTTCAACAATTGGTTAAGGTTCTGGTGTCATTCTAAGGGGATCCAGTATCTGTCTGCCTGGGATGACATGATCGACAGACCACAATGCTTTGCCAGAGATGGTCTGCACCTGTCACCCCTGGGATTCTGGATACTTTCTAAGGCTCTTCCCACCCCTATTGTGCAAGGTTCAAATGACAAACTTACCACCATAACAGGTACAAGCAAGCAAAATCTGAGGGTAATGCTACTCAATGCTAGAAGTCTAAAGCTCAAAATGCACTCACTCGAGGCACTCCTTAAAATGGAGAACATCGACATCTCTGCAGTCACAGAGACCTGGTTCAAGGCTCCAGAGAGCACTCCTGCATTACTAGGCTATAATTCACACCATACCTTTCGGCCACCTAACCTTGACCGAAACACTAAAGGAGGAGGCGTGTCCATATTCATTAAGGATATCCACACCTCCAGGCTAGTTGCTCAACATAATGCATCCGAAATTATCCAAGTACAACTAACACTGGGCAAGACTGCAGTCCAGGTTGTAGCTTGCTACAGATCACCTGTCATGCCCCAGGATGCCCACTCCACATTTTTTGATATACTAGAAAATATTAAGGTACAGCCCAATACCCTAATAATGGGCAATTTCAACTACCCCACATTCAACTGGGAAAACTACTCATGTACTAACTCATTTGATCAACATTTTCTGGAAATCATAAATTCCAATTACCTGGATCAGCTTGTCCATACCCCCACCAAAGGCAGCAATATCCTGGACCTGGTCATTACCAATATGGGTAACCAATGCAACACACCAGAGGTCAACTCCTCGCTGGTCAGATCCAACCACAAGCTAATCACCCTAGACATCCATATCCCACCCCCACCCCATTAAGTAAGCCACTGTAAAAAGCTTCTCCAAAGCCAACTTCATGCTTCTTAGGACAGAAGTGGTAAACTTCACGACACCCATACAGACAGAAAGTAGAGGTATGATTGCTGAATCCTATACAAATGCACTGTATAAGCACATACACTAGTGCATGGATTGTGCCATCCCCAACATAACCAGGATGCTATCCTCCAAAAAAAGGAAGCCAATCTGGTGGTCCCCTGCCATAAACAAACTCTACAACAGAAGGAAGAAGCTGTTGCAAAGAAGAGTTAAATCCCACGATTGCAGGAACTCCCTGGTCAGCCTCAGCAAGAAGCTGAGATCTCTCATAAAATCCTCCAAAGCTAGTTACAAAAATAAAATCACCACTGATTCTAAAGACAACCACAAATCATTCTACAGCTATGTCAAGAATCTCAATGGCAACACTCAGATCTGCTCTGAACTACAGCACAATGGCACTAGCTATACAGAATCAACTGATATTGCCAACATCCTGGCAGATAACATTACCCCCCCCCCCACCCTCCAAAGAGCCCATCTCTATACCAGAAGAATGCAAAGCCCCTGTAATCACAGTCGCACAAGTAAAGACTGCCTCTCCAAAGCCAAGAACACAGCATCCATGGGACCAGACAACATCCCAGACTGCGTTCTGCATGAACTACAGAACGAACTGGCACCCCACCTAAGTACCATGTTTAATCATAGCCTCACTTCAGGCTCTGTGCCTACTGAATGGCATACAGCAATGGTTATCCCACTTCACAAAGGGGGCCACCATGGACCCTGGGAAATACCACCCCATTAGCCTGACGAGCCTGGTCTGCAAGGCTATGGAACGTATCATCTTGGAGCTTATAAACAAAGACATAGGTAACCTCCAAACTCTGGACCCCACTCAGTTTGGGTTTGTAAAAGGTAGATCATGTCTTCTAAACCTGACTGACTTCTTTGAAGCAGTCACCAGAGCCGTGGACAAGGGTAAGGTGGTGCAAACAGCCTATCTTGACCTTGCCAAAGCTTTTGACACTATCCCCTATTCTGGAATTATAGATAAACTCACTAAACTGGGCATAAATCCCTATGTCACAAGATGGGTGTCCAACTGGCTCACTGACAGAACCCACACAGTGAAAGTAGCCGACTCCAAATCCTACTTCAAACCAGTGACAAGTGGAGTACCACAGGGTTCAGTCCTGGGTCCTGTCCTGTTTGGCATCTACTTCTCGGAAGTCCAGGCTAACACAGCAGGTCTTTGGCTAACAAAGTTCACAGATGACTGCAAACTAGGTGCCATAATAGAATCGCCTAATGATGTGGACATTCTCCAAATGGGCCTCACTGAGACTGATGTTTGGTGCCAAAGTCATGGCCTCAAGCTCAATGCCAAGAAGTGAATTGTCATCCCCTTTGGGAAAAACACTGTACCCATGAACTACCACTGCAGTAGCCTACTAAACACCGAAAGTGTGATAAGAGACCTTGGAACACAGATGTACAGTAGACTATCCTTTGATAATCACATCGCCACAATAGTCAAGATATCCTTCTGCGTGGCACACTTCATCACAAAGGGGTTCTCCTCCAGAAAAAAGAGGTCATTGTTCTTCTCTACTCATCCCTCATCAGACTCATTTTAGAGTACAATGCCCCATTTGGCATGTACCTCGCAAAACATCTACAACTAGAAAGACCACAGAAATACCTCACTAAGAGGATTAACGGTCACAAACAGATGCCATACGCAGATCGTCTCAAAAAACTCCAGCTCTGCTCCGTCTCATATCACCTAGTCAGTGGTGACCTCTGCCTAACATACAAAGCCATGTCAAACCCAGATCTGTTGGACATGCTACACTTAAAGAAATCCCAAACTCTGCCAGCCACATGCTCCAGGGTCCTAAACCTTATCACCACAATAAACAGAACATGCTGGTGGGATAGATTCCTGTCCCAGAGACTTCCCATGCTCTGGAACAGACTACCCATTCATGTCAAACAAAGCTCCTCATTAGTCCTCTTTAAGAAAAATCTTGACACCTGGATGGGAAATAGGAAATTCATCCTGGGGATCACTTCTGTGGCTCTGCTCGACAGGGGCACAGGAAAATAATTTTCTTGGGTGGCGAAAGCCAGGGAACTTTTTTTGGCTAGGCTTATATAGACTCAAGGGCTGATAGCCTAGTACCTATCTATGAACCTATGAACTTGTTAACAGCACAGAACCTTAAAATCTTTTGTGCTAATTGCCTTCCAATTCACGAGCAAACAAGCAAACATGACTCATTTACGTCTGCTGTGTGGTCTGTTTAACTTTTACAGTCTTTTTACATGTACATTATGTACATAGTAGTATGTGGATTTATCTCCTCAGCATATCAGTCATGCAATATGTTGCTGACTGAATGAACAAGCGACAATAAAGCCCAGTTATGGGGGGGGGGGGGGGTCAGTTATGAAAGGACAGCTGAGAAGCAGACCTTGTAAAACATGATCAAAGTTCCTGCAAAAATTGTAGAATGTAGTGCTCTATTGGAATTATAAATTAGTCATATTATTTTCCCTTCAGTGCATTATAAAGGAAAAGACTTTTCTATTTAATGTTTACCATTTTAATTTTATTATACACAAAGTTAGGGGAATCATACATTGATCTAATAGTGGTGGCTATAGTTTCAACACAATTCCTGGTCATACCTCTCAACCTCTTAAGACAATAAATCTGGACAAAGCCAGAAATAATGTGGAGGGAAGCAAAGGTCCAAAACAGGGACAGATCTTAAATATTGCTCTTATAAGTTTAGAAAGTTGCTAGAATAAAAAAAAGGTTTTGTGTTAGCATGCATTTTCTGAAGGATATGAAGTCTGATAATCAAATGTCTGTCATTATGTAATGACTTAAATCCTCAGTGATTTGCTAGAAAAAAAACACAAATTTTATCAGGAATATATCAAAAATATGAGGCAAAAATCTGAACAGTCTGCAAAAATCTGGACAGTTTAGAGGTATGCACCTGATCCTTAGTTCAGAAAATGTAATGTGTATAGAAACAGCCTATAAGAATTATTTTTGGAGAAGAATACCTGCAATAAAACAGTTTTCTTCACAAATACTGATAACCTAGATAATAACAAAAATAAAAGACTAACAAAGCTGTAGCAAGAAGGAAAAAGATAGTTCTGAAAAAAACAGTATGCATTTTAGTATACCATGTTTCCTTGCCACCATAAGTACTAGCTACCCCCAGTGCCTGGGCATAACTTACACCATTGCTATTTTGCACTCTTTAACTTTGTCTAGTTTTATTTCCTAACAATAATCTGCATACTGTGCCTTTTCTCATGAAGCAAATATCCATGTGGCATCATCCTCTTGGTTAACATCCTCTATAGTTCTGTCACTTGTGCTCATGTCAATTGGTTAATCTGGGTAGCGGATACATACATTCATAATAAAGTCATCCACCATATCATAGGTTGACTGCTATTAAGTAATACAATTTTCTATACCATTTTCTGTTGATATCTACCACCCCATAAAGCACAGGTAGGCATTAATGGCACCATGTGAGTCGTAAACTGATATCTGCACCATCTACAAGCCTGATATAAAGTACCTGGGTTTAATTTTGACTAGTTCTATTGTTGGCTAGCTCTACATTTCTATCTCATTGAAAAATGTAATATGGTGGCATAAATGCACCTCAGGTAAAACAGAGGCATTGGCAAGTGGTTTTACATCCAGGCAACAAAAGGAGAAGAACTGAGACATGTATGCATGAAATAGTCAGTGGACAGCCAGAAAATAGATGGCTGATTAACCAAGAAGGTAGTTAGGTTGTAGTGACATGTTACGGATGTAGTCAGGTTGTAGTGACATGTAACGGATGTCGATCAGGTGTGCCTCTACACTTGGCCAGACTAAGAAGTATCTTATCAGTTATGGCGATAACACTGTGCCTTGCAAGTGATCTACCTGTAAACTATGACATGTCTGGTTAAGTGGCAGCAGTGTCCATTATATTATTCCTTTTCCACAGTACAAAGCCTGCAGTAATGTATTCTTGTTTGTCTTACTGTTGTAGCCCACGCATGCTATATTTTGGTCTAGCAAACCCTGCTTAATGTTAATTGCATTAACTTACAGTGTGGATGAGTCAGGTATATTCTGTGAAATGGCATTTTCCATACCACCATTATTCAAATGCATTCCTCAACTTGGCTTGGGTGATGTGGCATAGACATTGCAAGGATGCCTTGCACTTCATTCTCGACATGCTCATAAATAACACACACTTTGCATAAATCCTACCTGACTTGTTTAGCCCATGCTTTTGTAAGGTGGGTGAGTTAGTTGGCTAGCTCCACATTTACTTGACATTCACATAACTTAGTCAGCCTTATTTTGATTCTCTTTGTTTACATTTTTCCACTTTAAGGCTTTCATGTTTGGACAGATTTTGTACAATCAAGCTTTCAGATGTAGCTGCCCGGCACCTTTCCTACAGACAAAGCCAAGATTCACCATCTATTGTCATACAGCGGCAGGCTTCTTGTGTGATCTTGAAATTTCCATACGTCTTCCAGTTCCAGTAACTGTGCAGCCAGAGTATAGGTACTTTAAAGGAGCATAATAAATGCTGTTGGAAACCATATAGAAAGAAGTGAGTGACGTTTAATATATATAGTCATGAAAAAATTACACTGAAAGGGGAACTGAAAGAAATATTTAAATGCCTCAAGGGGACCCACAGACACCAAGCTAATGCCATCTTTGAAAATGAAGTATGAGAAAAGAAAAACATGATAATCGGGTACAAGGTGGATGGTGCCGGGGAAATATAAAGGAATTTTATTTCACCTGAAAAGGTGGTAACTGGAAAGCCTTCTGGAAGAGTAAAAGGAACAGAAATAATGATGAAATTTAGGGATGTGTAGGACAAATACAAAGGAATTTTCTGAAGGTTGAAAAATAAATTACTGATTACATTTACAGCTGTATTCCAAAACAATTTACATTCACAACCAGGAACTACCCTGAGTTTGCAAAGCCAGTACACACAAAAATGTTTCAAAAAGAGGGCTTCTGCAGTTTTTGGATAATATATACAAACGAGAATTGTGCAAGCATTAATGGGTGATCCTAGGACTGAGCACAATTCCAAAACAAATGAAGGAATAGCTACTCCAGACTCTTGAGAAAATTTGCAAGCAGGTGTGCTCATTTTCCACCCCTTCCCCTGGCCACATATGCAGTCAGCACCACAGTGGTAAATGTATTCTAACTAAAAGGCAACAGGTAAACAAAATGGTACAAATAGCATTTACATGTTATTGTGTGGTGAGGCCCTAACTATACAGTGGATATTTTTGCATGCCAGTCTCATAGATGTCAACAGTCATAAAAAATGAAATGAAGGTATAGTCATGTGTTTATATTGTTATGCAGGATTCCAGTTAATGATGGAGGTCTCTACATTGTGCATATTTGTTCTCAGTGTCCCTGACCTAGTATCGTAATTCCTGCAAAATAACTCATCATAGTACATTGATTACTGAAAACAGGGTAGCTCAGCACATCCCTGCTAATGCAATCCTACTCCACTAACAGCATAATAACTATGAGTAAGGAGCCACAAGGCACATCCAAGGCTTCTTTTATGATTGGAGAACTGAGCATGTAACTGAAAGAGTGATCACTGTCCATTTTGTTATTATACTCATAATGGCCTATTCCCATGCATCTCTGCCAATCACTATAGTACCTATAGACCCCCCACCCCCAGTTTATATTGCACACACATATCACAGTGATTACTGCTGTTTGTGGTCATGTATGCTGTGCCTTTGGTTTGGTTACATTGAAGCCATTGGACATTTCACTCCTGGCCGTTCTTCTTGGTATTGGCTGCACACTGGTCAGTGTCAGGTTCTGCAGTGCTTACTTAATACGACTCCTCTAAACTGCATGTCTTAGAATCTCACTGGGATTGCAGATTATTAGCTCAGCAGGTTTAGATGATTGGTTTTTCCACCAAAGTCAGACTCCCAGCTCCTGTACCACATACATATAATGGGACTGTGTTGCAGTGGCCTATATCAGGCTGTGTTCCTTCCAGCAAAGCCCTCTGCTATGCAGCCTGACCTTTTTGATATCCAGCCTATGATCCGCATCTTATCTATTAAGTAAGAAAATGGGAAGATAGATGTCTCATCCAGTCCTTGACTCTTATTAGACTCCATTGTTCCTGGGCTCTGCAAGGAGCACTGCAATAATTATCTTCACATAAGTATTTTTTTGAATAATTAGTGAGACAATAAAATACTACTAACATGCCCCTCCCCGTATAGACACCCATGATATTCAGGACCCAAATGGTTTGGGATGTGCAGCTAAGCTTGTAAGGTCCCTATTGGTTGTTAGCCTAATAACAGCCTTTGAAGCCATGAACCAATCTGGAGTTAAAAGCATGAACAGTGTGTGTGAAAATTGGGATTCCTACTTCAGAGAGTTTTGCATTGTCAACATACCCCTCAACCTCTTACAACATGAAATCTGGACAAAGCCATAATAAATGGGGTGACAAAGGCCCAAAAATAGGGACACTTTTTAAATATTGTCCTTACAAACTTAGAAAGTTGACAGAATAACAAGTTTTGCATTAGCAGGAATTTTCTGAAGGGTATGAAGTCTGAATCTCAAATGTCTGTCTTTATTTTCTGACTTCAACCCTCCATGATTTGCCAGTAAACCACAATTTTATGAGAAACAGGCCAAAAGTATGAGGCAAAATCCTGGACATTCTGCGAAAATCTGTACAATTGACAGGTATGAATGTCAGGTAGACTAGAGAAGTGCTTTAACTTTGTTAAAATCCTGGATGTCAGATATGCAAATTAAAGTAAAAATAAAAGTTAACTCACACTGTAAAGGAGAGAACTACGAATGCAAAATAAAAACAGAGTGAGAAAAGTTAAAGGAGAACATGCTGCAAAAATCTATATGAATTAGATAAAACATGTTGGAAATGAAATCTGTATTTCTCAAAAGAAACACACAGAGATGGCAAAACTTCAAAGATATCATTCATAAGGCATGAGGAATTATAAGGGAAACAGACTAGACAGAGAGAGACAGAAACAGAATGTGAAGCACAGCAAAAGAAAAATGGCAGGTGCGAGAGCAAAACCACAGGGAGGACAATAATGGAGCTTATTGTGGTGCCAAAGAAGAGTAAATTGTTTCTCCCCATCTATATAAGTAAAAGAAAACAGGCAGGAATATGAGTGCCAAAGAAGAGTAAATTGTTTCTCCCCATCTATATAAGTAAAAGAAAACAGGCAGGAATATGACAGCTAGTCTGCTAGGTGGGATGATATGTTCAAAAATATTTCGTGGTGGCTGTTCTCTTAGAAACCTGGCACAGCCTTCCCTCTGATAAGTTTCTTCATAAGAATTTTAAAGAATTTATAAATTTAAGTTGTGAAGCTTCCATGCATGGAGATGAAGAAGGCTTGTGTTCTATGTAACAAACCTTTCACCAGTTCCCTGGCTGACAAAACAGCCTCAATCTTTTGAAACTGTTTGAAGAACAAGTCAAGGAAAGAAACAATATGCCTTTTAACGTGCACTTTTCAGTGGCTTGAATCACAGTTTAAGGAAAACGAGACAGAAAATTCAGGAACATGCTAAAAAACAAGGGCAATGGGCAAGAGCCCTTGTATCTCATAAGTAAACCAAAATACTTTAATACGTATTTTGAAGTGGTTTAGTATAGAATGAATACCAAACATAAGCCTGTATTTAAGAAAATTAAACTTTAAATGTATGGATATTCTAAGATATAATGATAGAGCATATTTTAAGCCCTGAAAAGTCGATAAACATTAGTGTTACACTGAAGTGATTTATCACATGTATAAAACAAATCTATATATTTTTCTGAAGAAATCCATTGAAAAGCCAAACATGTATACATACATATTTATTCATATATAGACAATGAATTTAGTCAGATTGCCATTTTCAGCTAATAAAAACTGCATGAAAATTCAATTTATAGTCTTGAAAATTTGTGAAGTTGACACCTAAGGTCATGCTTTCTGACTTAAGAGATGCTACCCTTGCATATTCTTTACCACACAGAATAGGAATAATTACCTCTAGCAAAAAGTACCATATTGTTAGCCATTTTATGGTCCATAGGCAGTTACAATGCATGTGGTTTAGCAGACCACTGAGGAGACTAGCCTGACTTCTCATCTGCCCAGAATGGTGCCTGGTTAAGTGACTTGCTCAGTCACACAGAAAACAAATGAAGGCCAAAGAAATAAAACCCTAGACTATACAAAGCAGCATGTTAACAGCTCATAGCCTCATTGCTTTGTGCTAAAGCTATGGTATTCGTCTTTTAAAAGAATCCTCATTATGTTGCATCTCAGTGATAGAAGTGACCAGTACTGGAAAACAGGTTGCCTAGACCATGAATATTTGGTATAGCTTTGCCTGCCACTCTGACACCAATATCAGATCACCTTAGTTTCCAAGGCAGGTAGAGACTATTGTTGAAATTATGATGGCTGTGATTCAAAAAGAAACTCTCTCAGCCACATAAAGTACCTATGGCAGGCAGGTCACTTTAAGCAATTGCTGATAATGCATTTCAGAGACAAGTTTAGACACAATGAGGAAGACCTCATTATTAGCTGATATGTATGTCTCTGAATCACTTATAATTATTGACAATGCTAAAGGCACTTTATGGTGGTAATTACCTCTAGTGGTCAATTCATTTCATTGCCACAGGTATTCCACACACACACACACACACACACACACACACACACACACACACACGCACACATGCACACACGCGCACACGCGCACACACACACACACACACACACACACACACACACACACACACACACACACACACACACACACACATGCGCCCGCACAGACTCACAGATACTTCCTTAACAAAAACACTGAAATCCACTCAACATCACACACCCCAATATGATGGACTTCGAAGATGGCTGCACACTGATCAACAGCTTGACTTCAGCTTTCCCAGTGTGAAAAAAGAAACAGAGAGAGAGATATAGGGGCTAGTAATCCTGACAGTTTTATTAAAACTCAGTTACTGGCTAGTACGTACACTGCCTAGGTGCCAGCAAAGAAGAAACTTAGAGAGCCTGAAAGAAAATCAGCTAGAAAAGATGAAGAGAAAACATTTACTGGGAAAAATCCTGCAGCTGTTCAGCAAAAGCAGTTGAAGCTTGAGCTCTTGTACAAGAGATGGCATCCAGTAAATTAGAGGATAAAATAAATCAAATGATCTCAGAGCTGATTAAAATAAATGAAACATTGAAAGAGTATATCAGTTTAAGTAACAAAAGGCTGGAAAATGGAGGAAGATTTAAACAGCTATTCAGATGAACTGATAAAACTGCAAAACTCAGAGGTCAAATTGATGAAAAGGCTGGCTGAGGACAAAACTGCTCAAGGAGAGTTGTTTCTTAAAATGGTAGAGCAAGAGGACAAAACATTCAGAGAAAACCTGAAATTTCCTGCTGTACCAAAGAAACGTGGAAGGAACAGATGGTATTAATTTTATGAAAGCACAAATAAGCAACTGGACTGGTATTCTGCAACAGTATTTGTTAATTGAAAGAGCACATTGTGTGTGTATTCCAAACCTGGCCACGAGAATGCAGTTAAGACCTGTATTAATAAAGATACAATCATACTAGCAGAAAGAGTTGATCCTAACAAATCTGTGGTAGAAGGGCAAAATATTAAAAACTGAAGAAAGTAAATTATTTGTGAAACATTACTACTTACTGTGCACCAGGCAGAAGAGAAGCAAATTTATTCCAGAAATCAGAGGATGTTGAGATGAAGGTGTGAGATCAAGCTGTTGTATCCAGCTGTCTTAATATTTTTCCTGGAGGATCAAATTTGTTTTTTTATGCAAAACAGGCAAAGGAGTAAATTCAAAAGCTGTCTAACAAAAAGTGAGCAATCAAACAGAAGGGGACTCTGCTTCTCATTCCTGAGATAATAAAGCCCATGGAGAGACTTTGCTAGTGAAACTTTTTTCAATTGTTCCCAAAGAAAATGCTTGAGAGACAGAAAAAAAAAAACAAGAGTTGGCTAGAAGAATTGGAAGAATTGGCCTTGAACCACAGTCTAGGGCTAGGAGATGGAGATGAACAAGAAAAAGACCAGCAACACTGAAATTAGTGAATAAATATAAAACTATAGAGCATCAATCATATTTGTGAAGTATGACTTTACAAGGAAAAAATGGCTGAGGAAAACTGGACTTTTGCTGACTTTGTTAAACTTGTCACTTCACATCATTAATGTTTGGAAGGACCCCAAATGTAAAAAAGAATAATTAAATAAAACAATTCTTTTTCTTAACAGTATTTGTAGAAAACATTTCATGATATAAATAGCTTATATAGTAATGCATTTTCAGTGATTGTTGTATGTGATAAAGATATTAACGTAAACATACTTTTTTCAGTTGTAGTAAATGTAGGCATTACATTGTAAAAAGAGAAGAAAAGCTGGACAAAAGCAGGCTCAAGTTAATATGGTGCAATCTTGGGCTGATGGGATGGGGGATGTGGTGTAAAAGTGCACTGATTATAATCTATGCAGAGATGAGATGTTTCTCTTACTTTTGTACTAGTGAATGTCTGGATTAATGCTCATGGCTTAATTTAATAACAGGTTTCTTGTGTGAGCATGTGTGCTATAAAAATATGACAACACTATGAATGCAATGAAAAGTTTTACTTTTGCAAATAGATGTTCACTGTGAGTTGAGAAGTCTGCAGCTGGGGGGATCTGTTCATATGTTTCCATGGAAACAAGCTCACTGCAACTCCAAGCAATAAATCTTGAGTGCTCTGGATATTGTTTGCTGAGAGAAGCATAAAATTAAAGGGCACAAAGGCAAGCAACATAGTAATAAATAAAGTTTGAAATTATTGGAAGTGAATAACAGCTGTTTTTCCTCGTGCTTAAATGCCTCAATGCTTTTACTAGAACAGTGTATAATTTAGTTTTATTTAAAAATAGCCAATGTGCTTTTTCTTAAGGTTAAAAAAAAGAAGTTATATCTTACCATAACGTTCCATCTGTGTTGTTCGTCTTCACCAATCCCTGATGGTGGGTTCAGTTCCGAACCCTCGGAACCGACTCAGCTGTTATTTTTCCAGTTTGGCTCTCCAAACCCTCCAGCCAGGCTCTACCCATAATGCTCCTTACAGAGATTACCTCGGATCAAGTTTGCCAGATGGCAGAATATATACACAAATATCAAAAAATATTTTATATATATATATTATATGTATATATATATATATATATATATATATATATATATATATATATATATATATATATATATATATATATATATATATATATATATATGCCTGTGAACATGAAAAAAGCACCAGCAAGCCGTTTTGGGCACCTCATCCTCCTGGACTTGATGCCTGTAAACATACCTACATATAGACATATATACAGATAGAGACGAGGCCATCTATGGATTCTTGATGACAACTGGATCTGAACCGGTGAGGCCTACTAAGAGTTTTAGGTTGGGGGAAGATGGGAGGATATGTCAAGGATTGGTGAAGATGAACAACACAGATAGAACGTTATGGTAAGACATAACTTCTTTAACTGATGTTGTTAATCTTCATCTAATCCTTGACAGTGGGACAGAATCCCCAGCAACTTATGTACCTTGGGAGGTCTCACGGAAGAATATTCCGAAGCTCCATAGAGCCAAAGGATGCTCGACCTCTTGAGACCTGATCTAATTTGTAATGTGCATTAAAGGTATGGTGAGAAGACCAAGTGGCTACTGCACAAATGTCATCTAGAGAAGCTCTTGCATTAAAAACTGCTGATGTGGCAACAGCCCTCATAGAAAGTCACAAATAATTGGTCAGATTTACAGAATTCTTTAGTTTATGGAGATAAAAATGCAACTGTCTATGAACATCCAACAAATGAAAAGCACATTCGCCTTTATTGGTAAAATTAGGGAAAATGTTGGCAACTGTAAGGTCTGGTTCATGTTGGATTCAGTAACCACTTTTGGAAGAAAGGAGGGATTTGTTCTCAGTTGTACTCTGTCTTTAAGAAAAAATAAATAGGGCCTGTAACTCAGAGACTCTCCTTGCAGAGGTGATGGCCACTAGAAATAAGGTCTTCCATGTCAAAAATTTTAATTGACAAGAAGCAGCTGGTTCAAAAGGGGCTTGAGTTTATGCTTGGGGGACCGAAGTCAAATCCCATGGAGGAACTGGTTCTTTAAAGGGGGTCTCAGCAAGTACAAACCTTTCAAGAAAGCTTTGGAAAGTTTATGAGACATTATTGAGGAGTCATTGTATCCAGTATGAAAATTAGAGATTGCTGCCAACTGAACTTTTATAGTCGAAGCAGAGGAATCAGATTCAAAGAGGGTATTCAATAAGCCCAAAATGTGCTCATTTGGGGCATTAAAGGGATCAAGTCCTTTGTCTAAGGCCCATATGATAAATCTTTTCCATTTGCACAGGTAAAGTTTTCTCGTTGTAGGCTTGTGATGTGCAATAATAATAATAATATGTTGCACGGGTGATGATATAGTGGGATGCCTGGCAATCATGGGAATTGGAGAAGCCACACCATCAGCCTGAGATGCTGTAAATTTGGATTAACCATGCTGTCTAGGTGAGTTAGCAGATCTGGAACCAGGTCCAGAGTCCATGGTTTCTGTAGCAGATGAGGCCAAATGAAGGGAAACCAAACTTGTCGAGGCCAGAATGGGGAAATTAGGATTATGGTATTCTTCGTCTTTTTGGGTTTCTTCAGAAATTGTGAGATTAGAGGAACTGGGGGAAAGGCATATAATAGACCAGGTGGCCAGTTGTATAGAAGAACAACCTTAGGTGACTCCCCTGGTGGGAGGATTAGGGCAAAGTAACTTCTGCATTTGTTGTTTAGGGGAGAAGCAAAAAGGTTGCAGCAAGGCTGGCCCAATCGACAGAAAATCGTATAGGGACCACTCGTGAGGCATGAGACTAGTCCTGCTCAATCTGTCTGCTATCTCATTGGAACTTACAGGAATGTGCATTACTGAGAGAAAGCGGTTGGAAGAGATCGCCCATTGCCAAACTCTGAGTGCCTCTCGACATAGTGTATACAGTTTGGTTCCCCCTTGTTTGTTTATGTACCAGACTACTTACTGACATATTGTCTGTCTGAATTGCAACTGTCCCTAGAGGAAGGGTATCCTGGAATGCTTGCAATGCTAACAGCACTGTCCTCATCTCTAGAACACTGATGTGCATGTTGGCCTCCAGTTGGGACTATGTGCTTTGAACTGTCTTTCCCAGATAATGCCCCCCCAACCTATCTGTGAAAAAGGTCGGCCCAGGAGAATCTGATCTGAATGAAGCCACCATTTGAGGTCTTGTTTGCAAAGATTGATGATCAAGATTTGGTAAGACATTGGCTGGTGAGTTAGAGACCATTGCATTGCTAGTAACCACTGTAGTATTCGCATATGAAATCTTGCTAGAGGAACCAGAGTGATTGTGGCAGTCATCAAACCTAAGGCTTGAAGAATCAGTCTTGCTGGGACTCTGCCATTTTGAATGATCTGTCTGACCAGAGCCCTGATGCATAGTAGTCTTTCTGGAGGAAGAGAAGCTGTTCCTCAGACAGTGTTTAGGTGTGCCCCTATGAAGTCTAGTCATTGTGTGGGTTGCAGCTTGGATTTCTCAAGGTTTATTGAAATGCCTAGGGATGTGCAAACAGACATGGTATAGTCTCTTGCCTTTTCTAGGTGATGCCTGGTGGTAGCAGTGAGGAGCCATTTGTTGAGATATGGGAATACTCAAAAACCTTGCAGTCTGACATAAGCTGCAACTACCGCCATGCATTTGGTAAACACCCTGGGGGCAGTGGTGAGTCCAAAGGGTAGTGCTCTGAATTGATAATGACTGGCTCCTAGCCAGAAGTGTAGAAACCTCCTGGAGCTCTGTTCCATCTTTATGTGGTAATAAGCATCCTTGAGGTCTGTCGAGCACATCCAATTGCCTTTCTCCAAAAAGGGAAGTATGCCCTGTACCAAGACCATCCAGAAGTTGGTTTGGTGGATTGATTTGCTGAATCAACTGAGATCCAAAAACCTGTCTCCAGTCCCCTGTTTTTTTGGGCACTAAAAATAATCTTGAATAAACCTTGGATCCTATCTGGCCTGGTGGGACTTTTTGGATGACTCTTTTTCTCTAGCAGCTTTTGGATTTCTAAAGCTGCTGACTCCCTTTGATTGGGTGGAACATCTGGGAGTTTTTTCTGTGGTTTGGGATTTACAAACAAAGGATTTGATAGCCTCTGGATATTATTCCATGCACCCATTTGTCTGAAGTTATTATTTGCCAGGCTGGTAGGTGCAGGGATAATCATCCCCTGACTGCCTCCAGAGGAAGACAATTGGGCATTCGTTCCGGGATGCTGATAGTAAGCACCATAGAAGAATTCCCTGGACCCCTGATTTTGCTGTCCATTCCGGCCTCTAGGGTGGTGTCTTCCATTGTTTCCCCCCTCTGCCCCGGGGGAAATCTTCACCATGTGAATCATAGAAAGGCCCTTTGGATTTCTTGAACTATAGTCTCCCACTTGTCTGATTCCTTGAGTAGAGTCTATATTATAACAATGAAAAGACAAAACCATGAACACTCATGAGCAAAAATGCTGGTAATCAAACTTGCTATTGTGGGGGGCTGTGTAGTTGTAGTCATAGTGCATCCCAAACTGCCCTGTGCTACTAAGTGTATGAACATGCCCATGCCCCCCACACCCCCTGCTAACTATGAATTCCAACTCTGAGGTTACACTACAGTGAGGAAAGGGCAAACATCCCACTCCTCACTGTAACACGACCCCACAATCATACTTTTGATTCCCGGCATTTTCGCTCATGTGAGCGTTTGCAATTTTGTCTTTTCTTTGTTATAATATAGACCCCCTTGAGTAAGGTCACTGAGGGGTAGAGAAATGTTTGCCCATGGCAGATAGGGTCTTAGCATCCTGCTCAGTTCTGGTCAGAGTTTCTTTAACTTTTGGACCAAGAAGGATGGATCCGTCAAAAGGAGCATTGAGGAATGATGCTTTGAATAGGTTCATAGGTTCATAGGTAGGTACTAGGCTATTGGCCCAAGGGCCTACATAAGCCTAGCCAGTAAGGTACCATAGCTTACACCACCCAAGAAAGTTATTTTCCTGTGCCACTGTCCAGCAGAGACACAGAAGTGATCCCCGGGGTGTATTTCCTATTTCCCATCCACTCATCAAGATTATTCTTGAAGAGTGCTAATGAAGAACTTTGCTTGACATAGATGGGTAGCTTGTTCCAGAGTATAGGAAGTCTCTGGGATAGGAATCTATCCCTACAGCATGTCCTGTTTATTGTGGTGATAAGGTTTAGGTCTCTAGAGCATGTAGCTTGGAGGGGATTGGGATTTCTTTAGGTGTAGCATTTCCAATAGCTCTAGGTTTGACATAGCTTTATATGTTAGGCAGAAATCGCCTCAGAGTAGGCGGTATGCTATGGAGTAAAGCTGGAGGTTTTTGAGGAGGTCAGTGTAGGGCATTTGTTTGAGGCCAGTAATCCTCTTTGTGAGGTACTTCTGTGGCCTTTCCAGTCTTGTGAGGTACATTCCAAAAGGGGAATTGTACTCTATAATGGGTCTAATGAGTGACGATTAGAGGGGAACAATGACCTCTTTTTTCCTGGAATAGAACCCTTTTATGATGAGGTGTGCCACATAGAAGGACTTCCTGACTACTGTGGCGATGTGACTATCAAAGGAGAGACTACTGTCCACCTGGGTCCCAAGGTCTCTTATCACGCATTCGGTGTTAAGTAGATTGCTGCCTGTGTGGTTGCTCATGGGTACAGAGTTTTTACCAAAGGGGATGACACTGCACTTTTTTCTATTGAGCTTGAGGCCATGGCTCTGACACCAGGCATCTTTCTTAGTGTGGCCCTTCTGTAGGATGTCCACATCATTTGGGGACTTGACTATGGCTCCTAGTTTGCAATCATCTGCGAGCTTGGTCAGCCAGAGGCCTTCTGTGTTAGTCTGTACTTCAGAGAAGTAGATACTAAACAGGAGAGATCCCAGGATGGAACCCTATGGCACTCCACTTGTCACTGCCTTGAGGTCAGATTTGGTGTCTGCAACTTTTACAGTGTGGGTTCTGTCAGTGAGCCAGTTGGCAACCCATCTCGTGACGTAGGGATTTATAACTAGTTTAGTGAGTTTAGCTATAATTCCAGAATGGGGGATGGTGTTGAAAGCCTTGGCAAGGTCAAGATAGGCTGTGTGAACCACCTTACCCTCATCCACGGCTTTGGTGACTGCCTCAAAGAAGTCGATCAGGTTCAGGAGGCATAATCTGCCTTTCACAAACCCGAACTGGGTGGGATCCAGAGTTTGGAGGTTACCAATGTAACATAGTCACATAAGTGCATCCAGGAGTACCTTCTGATGGCTATACCTGAACCTGATGCTCTGGATGTCCCTTAAGCTGTATGTGCTATGAGCCTCATAGATGAATTGGAGATGGATTCAAGGGTCGCAAGCTGGGTGGAAACCTTATCCTGAACCTCCGCAACTAATGCTCCTGCCAGAGTGTTAGAAAACTCCTTAGTCAAGTCTCTTTGTAGCCTGGTAAAGTGTGCCATATAGTTCAAAGACCTTAAAGCAAAGGTCATTGAAGCATAAACACACTTTCCAAATCTATCCAAGGTCCTAGACTCCTTGTTAGGAGGATGGATAGTGTGACTATCCTCTGCAAGTTCTTTTTTGGTGGCTGCTGCTACCACCATGACATCAACAGGAATTCCCTTTGACCAATGTGGCTCATCCTTTAGTGCAGACAAAATAAGGTCCGGTCTTTTGGGAATAGGCTCTATGGCATTGGGTATCTTCCAAGCCCGTTGTGTGATCAGTTTCACAAGATCATCAGCGGGTGTAGAAATCCAAGAAATGGAGGGTTGGGCACAAAAAAACCTCCAGGTATACTGACTCCTCTGTGGAAGGCTGGATGGACGACCAACCACCCCTCTGTTTCAGTATTTCAAGGATGTCCCCGAAGGAAACATCTTCAGGGGGGTGACTTCAGGAAGCCTTCGTCTCCATCGAAGTTAATATCTTCAGTATAAGACTCTTCCGGGAAGTCAAGATGCTTCCTCTTGCACTTCCTCTTCACAGGGACTTCCTCGGGGGGGATGATCTGGGGAAGTTTCCAAAGAGGTGACCACCAAGGTGGGCGTTAACTGGGACTTTTGCACCCTCTGTCGGGGGGATGAGGTCAGTCGCAGCTCCGGCCAAGAGGAAAGAGAAGAAATCTGCCCCATCATGGAAGGCAATGACTGCGAATCCCCAAAGGATAATGCCTTCTCCATGATATGGAAGGAAGGTCCTTCTGTAGAGGGACGGGAGCCCAGAACCAAAATAGACTACTTTGGAACCGGGATCAGACCCCACACCGAGAAGACTGCCCCTGCAGCTGGAGCCTGAGTCTGAACTACAAAGGCCGATGCTCAAGGAGGCATGGAAGGCTCAGACAGAGACAAAAGGGTACCATCCATCCTGGAACCGACCAGCGAGTCCCAACAATGGGAGTCCTTCAGTGCAAAAGACTCTGAAATACTCAACGCAGTAGTCGGAACCAAAGATGGAAAGGCTATCGGAACCGACTCAATCAGAGCTGGAGGTGTCATAACCAAGGACTCCAAGGGCTCTGATAGAGTTGGAGGAGGAGTGTATGCAGGTGTCATGGAATGAGCAGTTTCAATGCTGGATTGGCTCAGAACCGAAGGTAATCCTCTTGCCACTAGGAGCTGATCCACTAATCTCATGATGTCTTGTTCTGATAAACTTTTAGTAGACCTCACCGATAGAGTGGAAGGAGGCCTGGACTGTCTGACTTCCACAAAGGGGGTGTCCTTGAAAGGGTCTACAGAAAGTGAATAAGATGGCCTTGGAAGTGTAGGTATATTTGCAGTCTTTGGTACCAATGGCTCTAACAGAGCCAAGGCCGAGACATCAGTCCTTTCTGAGTGTGTTTTGCTAGGAAACAGTAATTCTCCCGGTGCCAAAGAACTTTTCAGTGTCAAGGAAGTCTTTGAAATTTTTCTTGTTGATTCCTGGGAACTTAGAACCAAAGTTCTCTTTTTTTAAACTGTGGGAAGAAGATCCCACTTCCCCAGTTTTCCCTTTAGAACCAGAAATGGCCTTGTCAAAAGAAGATTTTAAAAGGCCTTTCAACAGAAGTTTTTCTTTCTTTCCATCAAAGTATGAGAAGAAAACCCGTGACAAATAGCATAATTTTCTTGTAAATGTATCTCACCTAAACAATATACAACAGGGTATGCCCATCCGAGTTGGGCATTTTATCCTCACATTTTTTACATCTCTTGAAACCTGAAGCACCCTTAGGTTTCAGCGGAGATTGCTTCTTATCAGACATATCCAAAAGGTAAGCAGAAGATAAGAAAGAAAAGATTTTTTTTAAGAGAAAGGAAAGGAAAGGAAAGAAAAATTACCAACGATGGTAATCAGAATACCCTAAGGGTAAAAGGGAGGATTACCAACAATGGTAAGAGGAAAATACCATGCGGTAAGGAAAAATCAAAAAATTAAAAAGAGGAGCGGGTAGCTTTAGATAACAAAAAATAGAGATATAGAAACTTAACTATAAGGAAATTTTAGATAAAATTTGGTTTATGACTCACAAAAAAACACCAAGGCTCGAGAGATAATGAAAGCACATCTGGTCTGTAACACAGCAAACGAGATCAGAGGTAATCTCTATGATGAGCATTATGAGTAGAGCCTTGCTCAAGAGTTTGGAGAAAACAAGCTGGAAAATAATGGCTGAGTCAGTTCTGAGGGTTCAGAACCAAACCCACCATCAAGGGTTAGGTGAAGATTAACAACATCAGATTTAATGTTTTCTGAAAGCAAATGAGATGTTTTTTTTTTTTTTTTTTTACAGCTGGGAGTGGAATAAAGATCAGACAAGGACAGACAGCAATTGGTGTAAGTAGGAGCATGGGCTGTAACATGCACTTTAGCATGGATAACTTTAATTTTAGGTTAGGTAATGTGTGTGAGTGCAGCTGTCAGTCTGGGACAATTGTTCCTTCAGAAAGGTGAAACTTCATTATTTGAAGGTGTACTTAGTTTTGTATGCTTGTTTTAAGTTAATAGGCTATGGGGGTGTTGTGGGGGAGTGTTTTTTGAGGGTTTTCATGAAAACAAAAAGTTTTGTAAAATGTGATATAGGTTCAAATGTCGATGGAAGAAACATCTGTATAAAGTATCAACCTGCCAAACATTAGCGGCTGCATGTAATGCAAAATCTGGAAATAGACATTTAAAAATGTTATAATGTATAATAGGTATAATGACTTATCATTACTGCTAGACTTTTCATATTATTTTTGAATGTGAATAGCCTCACAGCTATATATAAAGGTAAGAGTATTGAATTATACTAAGAAATTCAGGCTGCAAACAATAATGTTACAGGAGACACATTTGGAAATAAGTGAGCCTGTACATTTCATAAAGAAAGCATTTTGGGGTGGATATTAAGCAGAATATCAGGGGCAAAGGAAAAGGGGAGTACTTATACTAATCACTAGAGGAGCTCCATTAGTGATAGAAGAGAAAAAATAATAATTGTAGATTTGTGATAGTACTGGGGAAGATAAAAATGTAGGATAATGAAGTAAACCTGAGACATTGACATTCCCCACCTATCAGCTAAAATGAAAGGAATTTAATGAATGGGTAATGGAAATTATTTGAGAATTATTAGAGAAGATAGAAAATTCTTCAGAAGTTATAGCTAGTGAGTGGAATAAAATGAATGTGGAGTTTAAAATATGGTAATAATAGGAGAAAAAAAGATATGGTTAAGAAGTAACAAGAATTATTTAGACAGGCTGCAAAGGTTAAAGTATTGCAGAAGAAGGAAAATCTCACAGAACAAGAAGAGGCACAACTGCAGTGAAAATAAGGGAGTATTTGGATAATATGAATGAGTTTAGAAAGACTGCTGTTAAGCAACTATTTTTTGACAATAACTCCAAATTTCAAAAACTTTTAGCACAATGAAGTAGAAAGGTTTGCTGCCAAATTCAGAGAGCCTATAACAAGAAAAATAACCAGAGATCCTGTAGCGGTATGAAAGACATTTTGGAAATTTTATAAAAATTTGTATAAGAAGTTAAATGTAGAAATGAAGAAAGCACAAATGGAAATATTTACACAAAACTTAAGTATGCTAAGGTTAGTGGCAGATCCAACTATCCATCTGCAACCTCTTTTTCCTATTTTTGCATATGGGTTCAGGGTGTCACTTCAACAGTGAAAATCATGTAGAGGTTCAAACCACCAGGTGGCTAGCCATGCCCTACCACACATTCACTCACACCTATGGCCAATTTACAGTGTCCAATCTACTTACTACATGACTCTGGAATGTTGTAGGAAATCAGAGCACCCAGAGGAAACCTGTGTGCAAACAGGGAGGACATGCAGACTCCACAAATAAGGCACCCCAGCCAAAAACTGAACCAGGAAACCTTTTGCTGTGAGACAACACTATCCACTGCACCACTAAAGGCAGGTGAGGCTCGGCTATCAATCTATCAAGATTCAACCCTTTACCCTGATGCTGGGTGACTTTAACTATCCAACCATAGATTGGTAGAAATACATATGCCAAAACACAAATGCCCAAAGGGATTTTGTCAGTACAAATGCCTTGGACCAGTTTGTTGACACCCCCACAAGAGGTGAAAATATCTTGGTCTTGGTATTAACCAACATGAGTAACCACTCAAGCATTCCTACAGTGTCATTATCCCTGGTAAGATCTGACCACGATGTGGTCACTTTTGAGGTCACCATCTCCTCCAACCCCCCCTCCCTAGCTAGGGTCAAGCAAAAAAAACTTCTTCAGAGCTGATTACAACCTCCTGAGGGAAGGTATAAACAGCTTCACAGCCACCTCCCCTCCATAGGAATGGCACATTTGTCCAAACCTACACCAAAGTGCTATACGAGCATTTATATAGCTGCATGGAATAAGGAATACCTGACAGGACAAAATCATCCTCCTCAAGGAAGAGTAAACCTGTCTGGTGGACATCTGCAATAAATAAACTCTATAAAAAAAGGAACAAATTGCTGTCCAGGACCAAGAAGGAGCAGGTGCCTAATTGGAAGCAATCTCTCCTTAGTCTGAACAAGCAAACATGAGCACTAGTGAAATCCTCCAAAGTAAACTTTGAGTCCAAACTGGCCACATCTACTAAAGACAATCATAAGGCCTTATTCATATATGTCTGCAGTCTTAAGGGAAGCACCCAGATCTGCTCAGAACTGATGGTCAAGGACACTACATACACAAATACTGTAGATATAGCCAACCTGCCAGCAGACAGGTTCAGTGAAAACTTCACCCTTCTGTCCCCCCATCAGTAAAACAGGACATCCCCAGTACTGGCCCCCACTTATCTCTAGGGAGCAAGTCATCAGTGCCCTCTCAAAGGCATAAGATACAGCCTGCATTGAACCCGATAATATCCCTGGCTGCATCCTACATGAACTCAGGCAGGAACTTGCAGCACCATTATGCACCCTATTAAACCAAAGCCTGAGTACCGGCTTCATCCCAGCTGAGTGGGGGACAACCACTGTCATCCCTTTGCACAAAGGTGGAGTTCCCAATGATCCAGGAAATTACAGACCCATCAGCTTAACTAGCCTGATCTGCAAGGTCATGGAGCGGATTATCATGGATCTCATTAACAAGGACATAGGCAATCTCCAGATACTACATCTCACACAATTTGGTTTTGTCAAGGGGAGGTCATGCCTGTTAAATTTGGGTGACTTCTTTGAGACAGTTACCAAGGCCATGGATGAGAAGACAATGCACATCACCTACCTTGGCCTGGCCAAAGCCTTCAATACTATTCCCCACTCAGGTATAATAGATAAGCTCTCTCAACTAGGCATCAATCCATATGTTACCAGATGGGTAGCAAACTGGCTCACTGATAGAGCCCACCTAGTCAAAATAGGGGAAGCCACCTCAAGCAGTAGTATGAGTGGTGTACCACAAGGATTGGTTTTGGGGCCTCTGCTGTATGGGATATACTTTTCTGAGGTACAGGCCAAAACCAGTGGGCTATGGCTGATCAAGTTTGCAGATGACTGCAAGCTGGTTGCTATCATCAATTCCCTTATTGATGTGGACATCCTGCAAGAGGGTCTCACCCAAACAAATGACTGGTGCCAGAAACATAGCCTCAAACTGAATGCCAGAAAATGCAACGTCATCCCCTTTGGGGAGAGTGACATCCCCACAAATTATCACATTGATAATAAGGTCCTAAGCATGCAATTAGTCATGAGGGACTTGGGCACCCAAGTCGATAGCAAACTGACTTTTGACCACCATATTGCCTCCATTGTACGGAAAGCTTTTTACATGGCCCACCTCATTAGTAAGGGTATTTCATCCAGAGAAAAGGTGGTCATAACATCTCTGTATTCTTCCCTTATAAGACCCATTATTGAGTACAATACCCCTTTCAGCATTTACCTCACAAAGCACATGCAGCAGCCGAAGAGACCACAGAGTTTCCTCAACAGGAGAATCCACGGCTTCAAACATCTACCCTACACAGATAGGCTAAAGGCTCTGTCCCTCTGCTCAGTCTCCTACAGACTCCTCAGAGGTGACCTCTGTCTGGCATACAAAGCAATCTCAGACCCCGCCTTGATGGGACTGGTGCATATCCGCAAGTCAAGCTCCACTCGAGTAACCCACACGAGTGACCTCAACCTGGTCTGTGACATCAATAGAACTTGTTGGTGGGACAGATTTGTGCCCCAGAGACTGCACCTTTTGTGGAATAGATTGCCTCTCCATGTCAAGTAGAGTATCTCATTAACCCTTTTTAAGTGCAACCTGGATAACTGGATGGGGAAAAGAAAATACACCCTTTGGATTCCACCTGTGTCCCTGCTGGATAGTGACATAGGCTGCTGACTTGTTGGAACATGGGCTAAATTCTTGACTAGGCTTGTAAGAGCCTCAGGGCCAATAGCCTACTAACTTCCTATGATCCTTTGAACAATTAACAGTTAAGATAGGAGGAGATAAGATAAAAATGGTGATGTATAATCAATCTGTATGAAAGCCTCCAGGAATACATGTTATTCCTGAACCTCCAAACTCTGAACCCCACCCAGTTCGGGTTTGTGAAAGGCAGATCATGCCTTCTGAACCTGATCAACTTCTTTGAGGCAGTCAGCAAAGCCGTAGATGAGGGTAAGGTGGTTCACACAGCCTATCTTGACCTTACCAAGGATTTTGACACCATCCCCCATTCTGGAATTATAGCTACACTCACTAAACTAGGTATAAATCCCTACATCACAAGATGGGTTGCCAACTGGCTCACTGACAGAACCCACACTGTAAAAGTTGCAGACTCCAAATCTTACTTCAAACCAGTGACAAGTGGAGTACCACAGGGTTCAGTCCTGGGACCTCTCCTGTTTGGTATCTACTTCTCTGAAGCACAGGCTAACACAGAAGGCCTCTGGCTAATGAAGTTCACAGATGACTGCAAACTAGGAGCCATAGTTGAGTCTCCCAATGATGTGGACATCCTACAGAAGGGCCTCGCTGAGACAGATGCCTGGTGTCAGAGGCATGGCCTCAAGCTCAGTGCCAAAAAGTGCATTGTCATCTCCTTTGGAAAAAACTCTGTACCCATGAACTACTACATAAACGGCAGTCTACTTAACGCCAAATGTGTGATAAGAGACCTTGGGACCCAGGTGGACAGTAGTCTCTCCTTTGATAATCACATCGCCACAGTAGTCAGGAAATCCTTCTATATGATACACCTCATCACAAAAGGGTTCTCATCTAGGAAAAAAGAGGTCATTGTTCCCCTCTACTCTGCACTCATTAGACCCATTATAGAGTACAATGCCCCTTTTGGAATGTACGTCATAAGACATCTGGAGCAGCTGGAAAGGCCACAGAAGTACCTCAAAAAGAGGATTACTGGCCTCAAACAGATCCCCTACACTAACCGTCTCAAAAAACTCCAGCTTTACTCTGTAGCATATCACCTACTCCGAGGAGATCTCTGCCTAACATATAAAGCTATGTTAAACACAGAGCTGTTGGGCATGCTACACCTTAAGAAATCCCAATCCCTCTGAGCTACACACTCTAGGGACCAAAACCTTGTCACCACAATAAACAGGACATGCTGGAGGGATAGATTCCTGTCCCAGAAACTTCCTATACTCTGAAACTGGCTACCCATCTATGTCAAGCAAAGTTCCTCATTAGCATTCTTCAAGAAAAATCTTGATGAGTGGATGGGAAATAGGAAATACACCCCGGGGATCAGTTCTGTGGCTCTGCTCGACAGGAGCACAGGAAATTAACTTTCTTGGGTGGCATAAGCCAGGGAACCTTGTTGGCTAGGCTTACGTAGGCCCTTGGTCTGATAGCCTAGTACCTACCTATGAACCTAAGTTTGGAAGTTTGGAAGCTAGGAGGGAAGAAAGTGATAGAGATCTGGAAGGTTTTGTCTAACGGTATTTTAAAAGGAGGGGAAGGTCCAACATCCTTGAACAAAGATGTATTGGCTGTAAGCAGAAACCTATCAGATCCAGCATCCTATAGGCTCATTTCAATTTTAAACCATGATTATAAAGTATTTATGTCCATAACAGCTAAAAGAAGGGCAAAGGTGTTGTTAAAATTAATAGATATGGACCAATGCAGTTTTGTGGAGAGTAGTGAAACATTTGGCAACATTAACTGAACAATGATGATCCAGAGGGAAGCAGAATGTAAGAAAATATCACTGCTATTGTTGGGTATTGATGCAGAGAAAGCATTCAACAGAGTAAGCTAGAATTCTCTGAGTTGAGTAATGGAAGCATTTGCATTCCCCAATAAAATAATAAGGCTAATTTGAGGATATATGAGGGACTGGAGGCAAAAATTCAAGTGTGAGGATTCCTCTCTGATAAGCTGTGTCTTAAAGAGGAACCAGGCAGGGGTGTCCTCTTCCCCCTTTGTTATTTGCTTTATATTTAGAGCCATCAGCAAAAAAAAAATAAGGGACTCAGAAGTTCAGGGATATAATTGGTATTAAATTAAAAAAGGTGTCTTTTTTTGCAGATGATATTATTTTGTAAACGATAAAGCAGAAAAGGACATTTTAGTGTTTTATAAAACTTTGAGAGTCTCAAGTCTTTTCAACATATAAAATTAGTAAGCATATAGTTGTAAACCCACACATGAATTGTTTCAGCGATACCCATATTTACGGGAACACAATAAAATTAAGTATTTAGGATTATGGATTTAAAAGGATTATGTTATGACAGCTAAGGATATGAGGGAAGAGACTGAAAAGATAATATAAAAACTGAAAAACTGGAAGATACTGTTTTGGATATGGAGAGTAAAATACAAGCAATCAAAATGTTTTTAGTCACTTTAGTTTTATATACCTGTCAGGCATATTTTATCAACCAGAGGAGAAGTTGTGGACAGTAATAAAGAGTTGATTTTATATGGAAGGGAAAAGTTCCATGGTCAAGTGAGATAAGCTGAGCCTTCAAATATAACAAGGTGGTTTAGGATTACCCGATATGAAGGGATATTTTAGGGCTATACAGTTAAGCCCCATATACATAACACAAGCAGCAAGGAATAATTCAAAATGGAAGGGAATGACGATGAAGTAGGAGAAACTCAATAAATAAATAAAATTAAGAAAGGAAATAGTGAAATAAAGAAAAAATAAATAAAAAATTATAAGAAATAAAGACTTTAACCTTTCTATGATTGTAAATATCATTAGAATGTATTCAGGGAGTGCACACTACTGGTAACCCCATCTCCACCAGAGAGCTCTCTAAACCCAATACTTTCTAGTTTGGAATCATTGTTTTACTTGGTCTTCTCCTTCCCCAATACACTTGCCCATATTTCTCCCACTCAGTACTCAGTCCTGGGATTAGGTTTCTATTTCTCTAAGAATTCCTACTCTACAAAATTGTCAGCTGCATAGATACTTTCCACAGCACCTGGTAATCTAAGTGACTGACTGTTCCTTGCTGTGCAGTCATAGAACTTGGCTCTGTCGTTCCGCCCACATTACCTTCAGGCTTCAGTCCACTCCCCCACACTGGCCCCATTCCCTCCCACCCCCAAATCACTTGAATGTATTCTAAACCTAACCACTCCCACTCACACACATCTACCAGTTATCACCTATACAATATTTCCACGCTAACCTTAACACCCATCCATTACCACACATATATTAACCTTTAACCAATCCCTGCCCTTTTTATCATTTCTATCAATACATTGTCTATTACTAGCTCTGCTAACATCTGCTGCTTACTTAAACTACCATTCACAAATAGTCTCCCCACACACTTTTCACAGAACTACATCTGCCTTTTCTCCACACCTAACAGACTACTCCATCTTAATATCTCCATCCATCTTAAATATAACAGAATTCCATCACACCTCATACAGACTACACCATATTAAACCAACCCCCCAAAATACCCCTTTTAAGTTTCATAAGCATATATCAATATGTGTCCAGACACTAGTAACCATAGCTACCAAACTTATAATATTATAAGTAGAGACATTCACCCCAAACCCAGGCCCTCAGAATACCTCCTCACCACCCACTGAAATACAAGATATAACCAGTCTATCACAAAAAGGGTCCAAACTACTAATCCTAAATCGAAACCTGTGAAGTATAGTCAATAAAGTTCAAGAATTACATGTCACCCTATCCCATTATAACCCTGATATTGCTGGCTTAATGGAAACCTGGTTAAAAGCACACATTGCTGACAACGAAATTACACCACCTGGTTATAACATTATTAGAGCATACAGGAAGGTAAAAAGAGGTCAGCCATCTTATTTAAGAGCAGTCTTACACTTTTACCACAAAGCCTAAACATAGATAACTTTGAAAATGTAGAAATCCTACCTACTAAACTTCAACTTAACCAAAACAAATTCATATCCATTATATCTACCTATGTCCCATCCAGAAATAGCATCTCCACTAGTGAGCACATCATTCAGTCTATATCAAATTCTATAGCCCAAGAAACTATCATTATGGGTGACTTTAATATAGACTGGACAACTTGTAATTCACATAACCCTAGCAATCACATCAACCTCTATAGCTTCACGCAACTCATTCAAGCTCCTACACAGATAGACAAAAACTCCAACCATCTATCTATACCGGATTGGACACTAATAAACAAACCTCAGAATTATCAGATTAGTGGCTGCTTATGTGACAGCTTTATTGACCATATGGCAACCATCTATTGAGAAAAACATCACTGCTTTCATGCTCACCACCTTCTGCCAAATCCGCAGTAAAAAAAAACTTTAACTTAATAAATAAGAATAAGAATAAGAAACTAAGGGTAATGCTGCTCAGCGCCAGAAGTCTAAACCTCAAGATGCACTCACTCGAAGCCCTCCTCAGTATGGAGAGCATTGATATCTGTGCAGTGACAGAAACCTGGTTCAAGGCTCCAGAGAGCACCCCAGCACTACCAGGTTATACCTCATATCATGCTTTTCATCCCCAAAACTCGGCAGCTTTAACCCCTAGCTAAGACTACTGCAGCAGGGTCAGTATGACAAACATCAAGGAAAGTGAATGTAGATGGAGGAAAGCATGCTCTGTGAGATGCAACTGGGACCAGGGACGCACTGTACTGATTTCAGTACAACTTCTTTAGAAGAGGGGGTAGCATTTAAAAAAAAAAAAAAAAAAGTACATACTTTTTCCTTTTTAAAGGGTGTTGGCTCCTTTAAGGAGGATACCGCCAGTCGGAAGTGAGCTCATGTCATGTCCGGCTGGCTGCGAGCGGGAAATGTGCAGTAGTGAGCGAGTGGAAGAAGACAATCACAAATGGATTATCGCTGCGAGCAGGAAATGTGAAGATGTAGTTGGAATGCAATCACAAACAGATTATCAGGTAAGAGGTGTGTGTGTGTGTATGCCCCCACATAATACACCTCCTGGCTATAGGTGTTCAGGCTCAAACCCTGTACCTTTGCTTCAGGGGAAGAAGAGCCTAAAGTCCCTAACCATCACCATTTCTGAACTTTGTTCAGATTTGTTTTTCTAATAGTTGTGAGCTATGGTGAGAAGTGAGAACTGAGAACTGAAGTTGTATTTCCCCCATTATTGTTTTTGTTGTTTGTCCAGGTTTTTTGGGCTAAGGTGTGAAGTGAGAACTGAATTTATATTCCCTCATTATTGGCTTTATTTGTCCATTTTTTTTGTGCTAAGAGGTTGAGAGCTATCTAAATGATAGCCATTAAGTTTGTCTTCCTATTTTTCAAACTGCTGATTTAGCATAGTGGTATGTAACACTGACTGTAGTGCATATGGTTCTAGGTTCAAGAAATGCATGGTGATAACACAGCATTTAATTCTAGCAACTTTCCAAAATTATACAAGCAATGTTTAAAATGTGTCCCTGGTTTTTGGGCTTTTGCTCCCCCCCCATAAATGTTGGCTTTATCCAGATTTCTTGTGCTGCAAAGTTCGGAGATACAGCTGAGTGTTGACATTTTACAAGGAGCTGAGAGCTGCAGGGGAACTAAAGTTTAGTGCTGCTTATGCTGAGTCTGCTTGTACTGTTAATAGCACAACAGGTAATGTACTTGCTTTTGATGCAGAAGGCTGTGGGTTCTTCTCCCACAGTAAGTAGATGCATTGCTGATACTGTACTGTGTTGTAAAGGGGGGTGGATGCTGTAGTCTGTTTTGGTGAAGATATCTAGTAGTAACTATGAACCTGTTATCAGTTTGCCATCCATTCCCTATTGCAATATTACTACCGTATCATTGTTTTTAATGCAACATAGGCAATTTATTCCTCAAGGGCAACAGGCACTTTATTTGTAGATGAAACCATGAAATATAAAGTTGTTTGCTAGCAGCAGCCTCTTCATTAGTTACAGATTTCTTTAATGTGGAATTATGTAGATGGCTTTTACTAGTTCAGAGATTGTGCATATTTACTGATACTGGTGGACTGTAGAAGTTTGAGTAGACTTTTATGATGGAAATGTTATGAATTGGGCTGTTTTGTCATTATTGGTGCATGCATTTTGTTTCATTGTTTACTGGAAAAATGTTCAAAACAATAAATTGAAAATGCTCTCTAACAACTATACTGTATTGTACAAGGAATATAATTTAATACAATCAGGAAGGTGTATCAAAGAGCACGTGTATGTTTCATGTGCAAGGGGCCTATGATTTGAAAACAGCCCAAAGTTAATCTTTATCTGCCACTGGCAAAATGTATTTTCTTTGAATGTGGGTTTCAATGCTGTTTCAATGAATGTGAGTTTCAAGGGCAGAGAAGTTTTAATGCTAAGTCTAGTTTCATTGTGAGACTGCATTGCTTTGTTTAGCAGATATTTATTGGTGTTTGTGCTGTAAAATGCAAAATAAAACTTTTCTGGCAAATCATTTAGGAATGAAGTCACTAAATAATGACTGACGTTAAGTTTCAGACGTCATAATCTTCAGAAAAATGCATGCTAAAGCAAAACCTGATATTCTATCAACTGTCTTAAGTTTATACAAGATCAATTTTTAGTACTGTTTGTATGTTCCCCCAATATATTTGGCCTTGTCCAGATTTCCTGCATTAAGAGGTTGAGAGGTATGTGCAAATAAATCACTTTATAGAATTAGGAATATCCAAACCTCTCAACTGTCCCCGATTTTGGCTCAAAATGTTGCTCTCCCCCTAATAATCTCTCTGCAAAATAGCAATTTTGCAAGAAAACGTGAAAGGTTTACTTTTATAAATAACTGTAATGATCAGAGCTATACATTACTTTTATTTCAGAAATGCATGTAGATTCTCTAATTTTGTCAGCTGCTCAAGTTAACTGTGCTCATATTAAAATGGTGTCCCTTTTTTGACAGGTTCCCAGCTATATTGTCTGGCAATTTTATATTTTTGCATCACATTTTTGGTCCGTTTTTCATGAAATTGTGGTTTTCTGGCAAATTAGTAGCAAATCAATAAAGACTGAAGTTAGAAAATAATGGCAGACATTTGAGTTTCAGATTTCATACCTTTCAGAAAAATCGTACTAATGCAAGACCTACTACTATTCTATTATCTTTCTAAGTTTATAAGAGCAATATTTAAAAAAAATGTCCTTATTTTTGGGCCTTTGCCTCAGTTTTATTTATGAGTTTGTTGCTCTAAGAGGTTGAGAGGTGTGTGTTTGTGTGATTGTGTGAGGTAGGTAGGTAGCATACCTCTCAACTGTCCAAATTTTGCAGAATGTCCATATTTTTGCCCCATATTTTTTGTCTGTTCCTCATAAATGTTGTGATTTTCTAAAAAATCATTGAAGGCTGAAGTTGCTAAATAATGACAGACATTTGAGTTTCAGACTTGATGTTCTTTAGAAAAATTCATACTAGCACAAATCCCGTTATTCTAGCAACTTTCTAAGTTCACGAGACCATTATTTAATATCTGTCCCTGCTTATTTTAGGCTTTGTCCATATTTCTTGCACTAAGAGGTAGGTAGGGGTGTATGTGTGAATGAAACACCCTAGTTAGGGGTAGCAGGTGGTTAGTAATTTACTCAAGCTCAAAACCTGTACCTTAGTTACAGAAAACAAAAGCATGAATCCTCTACCCCAACTACCATGCTGCATTTTTCAAAGAACTGACTTTCTGGCTCATTTTCAATTCAAGGAACCGAGTTTGAGTGAATCTATATTATATTACTGAAGAGGCATTACAGCGAATGCCTCTTCATCGACACTAAAAGAGCGAACCGTGAATTATGAGAACGAGGGGGGGGTAGCAGTTTGAGAGCTGTGAGTACAAATTTGAAAGTCCTAGCTACACCCCTGACCGGGACAATTAGAAAGTCACAGACCATGAACAGAATTCCATGTTGAGTTCATAGAGAGGGAAACACTAAGAAGGCTAAGACAAGACAAGAGTATGATGGCTGAAATTTAGATGCATTGAGAGAGGGGAGAAAGGAAGTCACTTTGGCCAGAAATGTGAAGCTGTGTAATACTGAATAGAATGGCTCATTCATTCATTCATTCATTCATTCATTCATTCATTCATTCATTCATTCATGTGTTCATTCATTAAAAGGATTAGAGAAATGGTCTCCTCAGTATTTTTCAACCGTGATTTGGGCTCTAACCAAGAATACTAGAGCAAGCTGTAAAACACACCAGTAAACTCAAAACTAAATGCTGCAGTGAGCAGCAAATTAATAAAGACCGCAGACTTCAAAAATGTCTGTTGACTGTAAAACAAACACCAGTTCAAGCACTTTCATGTACACAAAGATACATAGATGTCAACAGAGTCTGGTGTCTCCCACCATTCATTGACTTAAATGACCCATGAATCTAAACCCCTAAACATGCACATTCCCCTTAAACTATTACATAATGTAAACAAAAAGTCTTTAGTAAATACTCACTAATTAACAATATGATTAAATGCAATATAAACAGTGTAATAATTACAGTAAATGCCATTATTTGCAAACACATAACTAAATTGCTGTACATATAATAAAAAATTATAGAACATAAGGTTAATATAGTCCATAGAATTCCTTTTATACCCAGTATTTATATTATGAATATGTATTAAAACCTATTCATATTAAAAATATTAACCTGTTTTTAATTTTTTATTTATTATGGTATTTTGTTGCAATAGATTCATATTTTATACATACTAGCTTTATAAATTTATCATTTTACTGACTTCAGAATCAATGTACTACTTATAGAAATGTCACCATTCAAACCAGACTTCTTGTCAGCATTTAATCTTAGCTGTCATTTCAACTTAATATTTTCTAACCTAGTCTCCCAGGGACCTCCCCTGGGATTAGGTTCTATCTTCTGAAGAATCAAAAATTGAAATATATTAACATTTTCACAATTAACGGCATGTTTGTATAAAGCGTTTTTCATTTTTTTTCCGTATATCGTGTTAATGCTCACATATGTTTTCTAAATGTACTTTCTGACTTCACCACATAGAAAGTGGGACAGGTTTTACATAAAGCCAAGTATACAATTCCCTTGGTTCCACAGTTAAAGTCACCTCACACTTTAAGGGAACCGTATCCTTCACTAAATACTTCATCCCTTGAAAAGATAAATTTACACTCATTACATGCACCACATCTTTTAGCACCATTAATCTTAACAGAACTCTTAAATTTCTCTTTCTTCTGTATTTTTACAGTATTTCTTCTCCAGTTTACAAATGTTGGGTCTTCTGTAAAGTATGATCATAACGCAGGGATTTCTTTAAATATATTCCAATGCTTTAAATCATTCCTTATAAGGAGTTATGCTCCAGTAACATGGCATTGTTGCATCCAGATTTGTCATGGTTCCCTTCACTGAATAATAGTTTTAGTTCCTAATAAAAACACAAGGGTAGCCTGTATCCAAGAACATATTGAAAGCTTTACATATTTCTATTTTAAGCTAATCTAATTCAGATACTCTCTGAGCTGTTTGGATCATTTGTCCTTTAATTATACACTTTTTCTGGTAAATATTGTGCTGTTCCATAATGTAAATGTGAATTACAATATGTTCATAGGTTCATAGGTAGGTACTAGGCTATTGGCCCTAGGGCCTATATAAGCCTAGCCAAAAATGTACCCTGGCTTTCGCCACCCAAGAAAATTATTTTCCTGTGCCCCTGTCGAGCATAGCCACAGAAGTGATCCCTGGGGTGAATTTCCTATTTCCCATCCAATCATCAAGATTTTTCTTGAAGAGTGCTAATGAGGAGCTCTGTTTGACATAGATAGGTAGTCTGTTCCAGAGTATGGGAAGTCTCTGGGACAGGAATCTATCCCTCCAGCATGTTCTGTTTATTGTGGTGACAAGGTTTAGGTCCCTAGAGTGTGTAGCTCGGAGGGATTGGGATTTCTTTAAGTGGAACATGTCCAACAGCTCTGGGTTTGACATAGCTTTGTGTGTTAGGCAGAGATCGCCTCTAAGTAGGCGATATGCAATGGAGTAAAGCTGGAGTTTTTTGAGACAGTCTACGTAGGGCATCTGTTTGAGGCCAGTAATCCTCTTTGTGAGGTATTTCTGTGGCCTTTCCAGTTGTTGTAGATATCTTCTGAGGTACATACCAAAAGGGGTGTTGTACTCTATAATGGGTCTAATGAGTGATGAGTAGAGGGGAACAATGACCTCTTTTTTTCTGGATGAGAAACCTTTTGTGATGAGGTGAGCCACGTAGAAGGATTTCCTTACCACTGTGGCAATGTGATTATCAAAGGAGAGACTACTGTCCACCTGTGTCCCAAGGTCTCTTATCACATTTTCAGCATTAAGTAGACTACCAGCTATGTGGTAGTTCATGGGTACAGAGTTTTTACCAAAGGGGATGACAATACACGTTTTGGCATTGAGCTTCAGGCAATGGCTTTGACACCAGGTATCTGTCTCAGTGAGGCCCTTTTGTAGTATGTCCACATCGTTAGGAGTTTTGATTATGGCTCCTAGTTTGCAGTCATCTGCAAACTTTGTTAGCCAAAGAACTTCTGTGTTAGTCTGTACTTCAGAGAAGTAGATACCAAACAGGAGAGGACCCAGGACTGTACCCTGTGGTACTCCACTTGTCACTGGTCTGAAGTTGGATTTAGAGTCCGCTACTTTCACAGAGTGGGTTCTGTCCATGAGCCAGTTGGCAACCCATCTTGTGACATAGGGATTTATACCTAGTTTAGTGAGCTTATCTATAATTCCAGAGTGGGGGATGGTGTCGAAAACCTTGGTGATTTCTAGATAAGCTGTGTGAACCACTTTACCCTCATCTACGGCTTTGGTGACTGCTTCAAAGAAGTCAATCAGGTTTAGGAGACATGATCTGCCTTTTACAAATCCGAACTGGACAGGGTTCAGAGTTTGGAGATTACCAATGTCTTTGTTTATGACTTCCATGATGATACATTCCATGGCCTTGCAGACCAGGCTTGTCAGGCTAAATGGGTGGTAGTTCCCGGGGTCTGTCGTGGCTCCCCCTTTGTGGAGTGGGATAACTGTTGCGGTGCACCATTCAATGGGCACAAAGCCTGAGGTGAGGCTATGATTGAACATGGTACTTAGGTAGGGTGCCAGTTCCTTCTGTAGTTCATGTAGAACGCAGCCTGGGATATTGTCAGGTCCCATGGATGCTGTGTTCTTGGCTTTGGAGAGTGTGTTTTATGTGGATTTCTTAAAAATATTGGAAGTAAAACAGTGTCTCATTAGATCTTTAGTAATTAACACATCTAAATTCATTTCTTCCCAAGATATCTCACAGGAAACTCTTAAAAAAGTGGTCATGGAATCAATGTATCCATTAATTTTTCACAAGTTTCTTAATACGGTCACAATAAATAAATAAAAAATGTAATTCAAAAATCAGAAGTATACTTTCCAATTTTTAGCAAATGTGCAGTTTAAAATAAAAAGTTTCTCCCAATATAATATTATATTGTGACCCCTAAAACTTGGTCGTAATATTCCTCTACAAATAAAATATAGTTATAATATAGTACTACATCTTCCAGAAAATCACTTACAATTTTCAGATCATCATTTGACAAACATTCCCATTCACCTAATAGATAGTAAAACCATTACATCCCAGTTTTGTGAGGATTAAAAAATTGTTCAACTATTCTATCAACATATATAGCCAGTGTTTGTGTTATAGCACCCCCCTGCACCTAAGAGGAGGATTTAATATAGATTTATGTACCTTTGGAATCGTAAATATTTTAGGGATGATGGGCTTACTGAACTTTAAAAATATATAAATCTCCTTATTAATTCTACCATCCAATGCTAAATCTTCAAACATAATATAAATTGTATGATTAAAAAAGCTTTTTAAGCACCTTTCTAACATTCAAAGTGTAATCATGGCATTCCATGCACTATGAACTAATGAATTAAAACTAACACATATGCCAGTCTGCTTCATTGTTCTATATATTTCATGTGCATATACTCATTTATGTTCAGTGTTCAATATTTGAAAATCAGTGCTTTAAAAAGACCTTGCTTGAGTTTGCTAAGAATTGTCAAATAACTATAAACTCCCAAACTGAACCATTTGTCAGGGGCATTCTTAGATGTCTGAAGACATCCAGTTCTTCTAATATCCAGAGGAAGGCTATTCCAAAGATTACCAGTTTTTCCATGGAATGATCTTCCCCAAAGTAGTATTATATTGCTTATAGTTCCAAATGAGTATGTTATGAATTCAGTATCAATTGCTGATGTGAAGATATTATTATTTGCACATTTATTCATTAATACCAAGTCCTCTCTGACTAGTCTATAAGTAACTGAATGCAACAATAGCTTGGCCAGTCTATTCTTATAACTTAAATGTTTAACCTTATCAATTTGCCTAATGTAATATCTTTGAATTATTTCTAATTTATAGTACTGCAAACAGTTACACACACAAGCTGCTTCATTGTATTCAATAATAGGTCTGGCAACTACCGTAGAAGCTGGCAATAACACTGTTTTTGTCTCTCCTGGATACACTCCTTAAGATGTATTTTATGATTACTTACATCTTGGCTATAGTATGTAAATTTTCCCCATATGTAAGACCATTGTCTACAATTATCTTTAAATTCTTGATCTTTTCCTCACTATCAAGTATAACACTATTTATAGCATAAGGGTAACAGATTATTTTTACCAATGTGCAGTGGTCTTAAATTCCATATGATTTTTATGATGACTTATATAGCTCATCAAATTTTTCTTGGCCAGAAACTGAATTCACTGTAGTCCAATTTCAATATCGACCACAAATGTATTACTCCAGAAACCCTTATTAACCGGAAAATCAGACATAAATAAAGTAAACTAAACAATATAGGTCCAAGCACAGACCCCTGTGATACTCCCACTATATGCCTTGTTGTAATGCTTGTTTTTTTTTGTTTTTTTTGAGAATTGTCTTTAAGTTGTTGCCATTTGGTTAATAAACTATGTATATCTGCAGCTTTTCTATGCAAGCCGCCCAGTCAATGAAAACAAATTTATTCTGCTGTTTCAAGGCATACATCACTCTTTCTTTCAGAAGCATTTCCTTTGACACTTGTGAACTCCAAATAGTTTGTGCAACTGGCTTCAGTTCACCTTCTTTAAAATTGTGGTTTATCAAAACTACATTCATGTATTATGGGAACTGACCATGAACTTCAGCAGAGTATTTAAAAGTTAGTATGTGAAGGCCAAAGCCCACTGCATGGGCATGGTAGGGGGCTTGCTCCCTGCAAAAAAGATTTTGTTATTTTTAGGCATTTTCAAGTTATGCTTCTCAGTACAGAAAAAGCAGTGAAATACAATTTGTTTTTGGATAATGTTATCAGGACATAGGCAAGTCATTTCCCTCTCTTACAGGTACTATTACCCTCATTTTTCTGATTATACTTTTGAAATATCTAGAAGCTTTCATCATACCCCCATATTTTTACTTGTACTGCATAATAATGATTCTGAGGCCTCTCTTTGTCTCTTATTTTGTCATAATTCACATGATCTTTCAGTTTCTGTTACCTCGTGGGTACAGCTTCAAGAACAGTACATAGTACTGCAAATAAGGTATCACATATAACCTTTTAAGGTACATAGTACCTCCTTTCATCTGCTGGTTACTCCACACGTTGTGCACTATAGAACACCAAGGCCTCTCAATGCAACCTGGACACATTATCATACTGTCTGAAAATAGAAAAGCCCTTTTTTTATTTTGTACCTGCCAGGATTCTTACTTCCCTATCCTCAGCCCAATTCCTATACTATCACTGGACAATATAATGACTCAGTGAATGAGGTTTTGCCTCACAGATCCATAGATCAAAATTTAAACCTCCTCTAATAACATTTTATAAGCGGTCTGCAGTTTGGTATTGTCTAAAACATGGTGGCTGAATGGCTACTCTAATAGTCATTATGTGTGTATGTGTGTGTGTGTGTGTGTGTGTGTGTGTGTGTGTGTGTGTGTGTGTGTGTGTGTGTGTGTGTGTGTGTGTATTAATTTATTTATCTATCCTCATAGATACATACACAGGCATATGATATATCTGCATAGACACACAATGCACACACACACATATACACATTGCATTATTGCCTTTACTTTTACCCTTCTAGCCCAGATCATGACAGAAAATTTTCTAAGGAAGACCAATTCACTTACATTGTTAATAAATAAATAACATTGTTTTCCTGTTTTTAGCACTAAATATTAGCAGTTACATGTTATACAGCCAGTCCATTTCATTTATAGCCACCTCATATTTTTCCATGGCCTAACCTGAGTAAACCTCAGTGTACCTTCCTTCCGAAGAGGTATTGCATTCATTCCAGCCTCTTGGCCCTGACACTAAGAATTTAGAAGTAAATGCATCAAACATCTTCTCAAAAAGCCAAGTTGTTCACATTTAAAAATAATTAAACAAACCAATATGTCAAAACACAAATACAATGACGTGAACATATCTAACTAGGCCTAAGTTAAGCCTTCCTTCTTCTTTTGACTGTGCTCAGATAATCATCACCTGTCATTTTCTGTTAAACCAATTCTTTGAAACCCACATCCAGGCTTCAATGTGGCATCATTAGTGACTCACCGGAGTAATTCTTAGTGTGATCATTGCAAGATCCAGGGCTGCTTTATCAAGGCAAACATAACATAACATAACTTTATATCCTACAAACCCAGATAAGTCCTCCTTGCCTATGTCAACCCTAGCCTTCCCTTATTTCTTGGCATGCCTGATGATACCAAGGAAGGTAAATCCAGCAGCTCTTGCAGGCAGAAACAGTAGACATACAAGCATAATGCCTCCCATAATTCCACCATGCTTAACCAAATCTAAAAATGATAGTAAAGGCAGGAATTATTTTAAGGTGGGGAAGCAGGGCTGCCCTTAGATAAACTCATGTTCTCCGCCCCCCAGCTGCCCAACCTATCCTGGCCAACTCACACTATCTAGATTACTTTTTAATTTCTTTCTTTTCTTTTTGTTTTTTTTTTCCCCTCACAGTTTGTCTAACTCTCCATTTTTTCATGCAGTTATTCATTCATTCATTCATTCATTCATTCATTCACTCATTCATTCATTCAGCCATCCAGCATGTTCTATTTAAGCAAGACTACACTCTGATAATTGTGGAGGAAGCAACTGCATTAAGCCTGGGGTCCAGGAGTTGCTAGCCCCCAAGAAGCCATGGATTTTCCAGTTTTTCTTGAGAAGCATTTTAAAGTTTTTTAAACAAACTTTTTGTCCAGTATTTGCCTGAACAAAAAACATGATCAAATAAATTAATTTAGTATTACTCTTCATCTTTTTTGCTGCATCTTTTCATGATATCCCAACTAACCTAGAGTACATTATAATATCAGCAGTGGAAATAAATGTATTAAGCTATGAGATTTCTAGATGCTCTGAAATGCATTTTAGAGTTTTTTTAAACAATCCTTTTATCCAAAGATGGCCTTAACAAAAACACAACCAAGGAACGACATTCAGTCTTATCTTCAAGTTTGCGTTTTCCTGCATCTTTTCAACATACCCTAACTGACCAAAACTACCCTGTAATAACTAAGCTAGGGGTGTTGGGTCTGTTAGGCTCAAACTGAGAACACAAATGCTTGTGAGGATACATGTATAATATCTATGTATAGTACCTACCGCCACCTCAGAATAGGTGGTCACTTTCTGTTATCGCTATCTGGGTTAAATTGACATTAAAGTTAAGGCAGAAATGCTCACCATCCTATTTCAAGCTGCTGCTGTCATATTTATATACAGCATACCTCCTCACCCCCAGCCCCAAAAGACAGCCACCTCCTGTGTGCCATTCTGAAGCTGGAGTGGTAAAAAAAAAAAAAAAAACAGAATACAGCATATTTGCTGTCAGACATATATAAACAGCATGCTTATTTAATCTTCCCCCAGAATAGCCACCTATATATTCTTCAGTTGCTTGATTGTGAGGAAAATGAAGAAAAAAAAAGATTACAATAATGTTTACAACTTGTTTCTTCTATGTACAGTACAGTGCCCCTATACAAGCTTTAGTGACCCTTTGTGCACCCCTCTGAAGTCCGTGAGGAAAGTTGAATAATAACCACACTGTCCCCAGCCCAATGCAAGATATAGTGACCTCTGAGGTTTGGGAAGAATGTTAAGGAATTAATGACAACATCACCAGCCCCACTGATAAGAACATCAACCTTCTGTGTACACCAGGTCAGAGATGATTATTAAACCCATGTCAAAATCCACTTATACAGCGTTGATATTTGGGGCCTACCAGCCCCAAGAAGTTCTGAAGGTCTTGGTATTCATTGATACATTTATCCCTTATTTCTGAGAGATGATTATTAAACTGTGCAAGCGACAAAAAGGTCAATTACCTTTCATCCAGCCAACCCCCACCAAGCAGTTATATCCACTTCCATGTACAATTCAGACCTTCGATTGTGATAAAAGAGGATGACCACGTAATGTATTTCATCATTGTTCCAAACAAATGGTTGCCACACATTAAAATATTGCATATTGCTTCACATAATTACATCAGATGTGCACAGCCAACATGATAAGCTAACAGCAGCAGGCAACTAGTCGTTTTCTTCCACAGAAGATGTCTGCGGCAACTATACCTAATCCGTATATGTATATCAGGTGTCCAGTTAAGTAGTCCATCAAAGCCAAATAGTGATTGGTTAAATTGAGCAAAGACAAGGTCACTTTCATTCAGCCAACCCCAACCACCACCTAGCACTTATAGCCACAACATCTGATGGTTATTTAATATTATTTCACCTCCACAATCCACACAAACAAATTGCCACACATTAAAGTATTCCAATCCAAGTTGCTCACACACAAATCACAAAGCCAGAAAAATATTGCCAAATATATCTGGTTGCTTACTGGCAGCATTATTGTAAAATGTTGTAATAACACTTCTGACAGCACCATTTTCCTCATCCCAACTACCCACAACAATCTGAAATCCAGAAATATTGCCCAGAATATCTGGTTGATCACGGTCAGCCCTGGAAAAAGGCTGAGTTTTCCTGCAGGCCTTTTGTATTTAAAATTAGTCAGTCAGCAGGGAAGTAAGCAGACCAGATGGGCTAATCCACTGTGTTTTGCAATCATAATTAATGGTTCTGTATCCAAAGGGGGTGGCCTGGGTGGAAATTGTTAATGACTTGTAAAATAACATATTTCTGTACATACAATGAAGGTCACAAAAGTGAGCATTTTTACTTCTTTTGTTTTTTTTTTTTTTTTTGTTTTTTTTAACCAGGAAAATATTGGCTACTGTAAATAAGAATAATGTAGCTCCTTGGTGAAATATGACTATGGAGTAACATAACATGACACTAGTAACAAAGTGCTAATGAAACAGCACCAGGACTTTACGGTCCCAAAATTAAACTCATGTTAGGAAGGTTATGGAGGCACCATTGTACGTTTTGGAACACTGCACCCCTACTAGCAGTCTAGCAAGTGACAAAACATCCTTCATGCAGGCCAAAGTCCACTAAATTTCATTAACTAATCACCTAAACAAGAACAGCAACATAAATAGCATCTCTACACTTAAATGTGATGCATAAATGGCTGACCAGTTTGAAATTAAAACATAAAAATCCTTTCTTTTCTTTAACTGACTGCAGATTGTGCTAGTTGTACCTCTCAAATATCTGGATTTTTACAGAATGTCTAAACGTTTGTCTCATATTTTTGGTATATTATTTGTAAAATTTGTGGTTTTCTACCAAACCATTGAAGACTGAAGTCACAAAATAATGACAATACATTTGAGTTTCAGACTTCATATTTTTCAGAAAATGCATGCTAATTGTGTTATTCTAGCAATGTTCTAAGCGTATAGGAGCAATATTTAAAATCTTTTTTAGCCTTTATCCCCCATTATTGTTGGCTTTGTCCAAATTTTTTGTACTAAGAGGTTGAGAAGTATGGTGCTAGTCTCACTCTTCCAGTTCAAATGCCATAACAAAGAACTGCAGCTATGTTATACATTCACCTCAGTCATTCACCAGATAGCCACTCAGTCATTCACCAGATAGCCACACCACTTTATCACCATGCAGAAATAAATTATTCAGCAACATCAGCCATTCATCCTCTTCTCTCAATATAAGCTTCCAACTGAAGAAAGAAAACAAGAAGTGTGGTTTTACTTTTCAGCCTCTTTGACTGCCATGTCTGACTGCACTGGTAAACTGTTAGCGGCGTGACAGCGCAGAAGCATTTCTGATTACATGCTTTGCAAGTAAGCGTTGATTACAACCACTGACAGCTCAACAAAAACAAACATTTTTTAACTAAAAAAGAGCATTCTGTTACCAGGGAAAGAGGCAAGGAGGGGAAAAGATTCCAGAAGTTTCATACAAAAGCCTGGAAAGCTACACAGGTGAGGGGGTGCCGAGAAATGTTCCAAGTGTATTACTCTCATTTCGCAGCATTCTCTCTCCTTAAAAAAACAAGGAAGAGTGAATGTTTTCTACTAATTACAGATACAGGTGGATGAGAGATGTGGCAGGAACTTCACAGCATCTATCTCCAGGCTGGCTGACGCAATTTAAAAGAAAAAAAGGGAATTCAAAAATAAAAAGTGCTTCCCTAATATGGTCGTCTACATAGTTCATAGGTTCATAGGTAGGTACTAGGCTATTGGCCCTAGGGCCTATATAAGCCTAGCCAAAAAGGTACCCTGGCTTTCGCCACGCAAGAAAATTATTTTCCTGTGCCCCACAGAAGTGATCCTTGGGGTGAATTTCCTATTTCCCATCCAATCATCAAGATTTTTCTTGAAGAGTGCTAATGAGGAGCTCTGTTTAACATAGATAGGTAGTCTGTTCCAGAGTATGGGAAGTCTCTGGGACAGGAATCTATCCCTCCAGCATGTTCTGTTTATTGTGGTGACAAGGTTTAGGTCCCTAGAGCGTGTAGCTCAGAGGGATTGGGATTTCTTTAAGTGGAGCATGTCCAACAGCTCTGGTTTTGACATAGCTTTGTATGTTAGGCAGAGATCGCCTCTGAGTAGGCGATATGCGACGGAGTAAAGCTGGAGTTTTTTGAGACAGTCTGCTAGTGCCATAAACAATGGCCTAATTCACCTATGAATTAAGCTGGTCCTAGTGGGAAGAATAAAAACTAGAAAAATTGAGTAGGAGACCCAATTAGGCATAATAAACATCATATAAACCGATCAAATTAACTTTAAAAATCACATATGTAAAGTTCTTCAGCTTATTTATGTATTTTTTAAAGACAATAAAGTGACAATTGTTCACCTACAGTCACTCCTATGTGACCCTTTGTGCTGCCAAACCTGTGTGACTCCCATTTCGCTGGGTGATTGTGACTACATACACAAAGATGGCATCAGGTTGCCAACATTCTGCAGCACATGGGATCACACAAGTCCTTTTCGTTTTGTTAACAAGCAAACTGCAGGTATTTCATCAAGATACTATGTGCATCACAGTCATACTGAAATGGTTGGGACCCTGAAGCTATGGGTGTGTCACCGAAACACAAGGGGAAGAAAAGAATTCTGGGAAAGAAAAATCTAACTTAGAAGAAGAGGGGGGTAAAACAAGTAATTTATTGTATATATGTACACCCCATACTTATGAGTGAAATGTTAAGTATAAGAACATTAAGCTGTGCATCTGCAGATGTCATCCTTTGACAATGAAGACCCCACAGTATACTCACTAAACCTATTTGCTGCTTAGTTCATATCATGGTATATATGTGGACATTTTTTTCTATTAAAATAACTCCTCTTTCTACTCTTATTTTTCCTTCATCTGTCCAGTGGGTGACTTGAATGCACATATCGAGACACACAGAACTGGATATGAGGACTACCTGGGTCCACATGGGTAGGGTAATAAGAATAAAGAAGGAGAGGCCATTCTAGACTTCTGTCTGGAAAATGGCTTGATACTAGCCAGGACATGGTTCAGAGAGAGACAAAGTCACAAGATCACATACAAGAGTCCCCAACATTCAACTCAAATAGACTTCCTACTAGTAAGGAAAGGGTACTGGGGTAAAAGCAGTGATTGCAAAGTCATCCTCACTGAAACAGTCGGCCCACAGCATAAACCACTGGTTGCTACAATTAGCTGCAAGCAGTGGTCAGAGAAGGCTCTAAGGTCAACAGAGACCAGGCTGAAGAGTGGAAGTTGACCGGAGAGAAAGCTCAACAGTTCAAGGACTTACTCAGGGCTCTAGCTCCTCAAGAAGAAGAGGAAGAATTAATCGAAGTTGAAGAAGAATAGCAGCACCTCAAAATAAGATGTTTGAGGACTACAGAAAAGATAAGAGGCCAAGCCAGGCATGAAAATAAGATTCACAAGGAAAGCTGGTGGTGGAAAGCACCAGTCCAAGAAGTCATTCAAGGAAAGGAGTTCAGGAAAAAGTGGGAAACAGAAAAGATGGACCGAGCTAGGAAGAAATACTGGGTGGTTCACAAAGAGGCCAAGAAAGGAGTTGCAATAGCAAAAAACAGGGCATCAGAGAGACTCTACCAGTTTCTAGAAAGTAACTCAGTAGGTGGCACAAAGAAAATACATCAGGTTGCAGCACAAAGAAAGAAAGATGGATCGACTAATCCATAGTCCCACCAGGGGCTCCAATACGCTAGACCTGGTCATTACCAACATAGCAAATCAATGCTCCCATCGTTGGTCAGGTCAGACCATAAGCTAATCACCCTTAACATCCACATCCCACCCCCACCCCCCAGTAAGGAAACCGCCATAAAAAACTTCTCCAAAGCCAACTTCATGCTACTCAAGTTAGAAGTGACAAACTTCATGACACCCATGCAGACGGGAACTGAAAGTTTGACTGCTGAGTCCTACACTAAGGCACTATACGAGCACATCCACTCATGCATGAATCGTGCCATCCCAAATAGAACCAAGATGCTCTCCTCCAAAAAAGGAAGCCAATCTGGTGGTCCCCTGCCATAAACAAACTATACAACAGAAGGAAGAAACTGTTGCAGAAAAGAGGAAAATCCCAGGATGCAAAAAACTCCCTTACCAGCCTCAGTATGAAGCTGAGATCCCTCATAAAATCCTCCAAAGCTAGTTACGAAAATAAAATTGCCAAAGATTCCAAAGACAACCACAAGGCATTCTATAACTATGTCAAGAATCTAAATGACAATGCTCAGATCTGCTCTGAAAAGAATGGCATTAAATATACTGATTCCAAGGATATTGTCAATATCCTGGCAGATCAATTCAGTGCCAACTTCACCCCCCTCTCATCTCCTAAATGGGCCATCTCAATACTGGAAGATTGCCAAATTCCAGTAATAATGGCCACACAGGTAAAAAAATGCACTCTCCAAAGCTAAGAATACAGCATCCATGGGACCAGATGACATCCGGGCTGTGTACTACATGAACTCAAAAATGAACTGGCACCTCACCTAAGTGTCATGTTTAATCATAGCCTCAACTCAGGCTTTGTGCCCACTGAGTGGCACACAGCTACAGTTATCCCACTCCACAAGGGGGGATCCACCTTGGATCCTGGGTACTACTGCCCCATCAGTCTGACAAGCCTGATCTGCAAGGCCATGGAACGTATTATCATGGAACTTATAAACAAAGACATTGGCAACCTTAAAACACAGGACCCCACCCAGTTTGGGTTCGTGAAGGGCTGATCTTGTCTCCTGAATCTGCTTGACTTCTTTGAATCAGTCTCCAGAGCTGTGGACGAGGGTAAGGCAGCCCACAAAGTCTATCTGGACCTCGCCAAGGCCGTTGACACCACCCCCCACTCTGGAATCATAGATAAACTTACTAAGCTGGGCATTAATCCCTATGTCACTTGATGGGTTGCCAACTGGCTTACTGACAGAACCCACACTGTAAAAGTAGCTGACTCCAAATCCAGCTCCCGACAAGTGACAAGTGGAGTACCTCAAGGTTCAGTCATGGGACCTCTCTTGTTTGGCATCTACTTCTCTGAAGTACAGGCCAACACTAATGGACTCTGGCTAACAAAGTTCGCAGATGACTTGTCAACTGGGAGCCATTATTGAATCCCCAAATGATGTGGATACTCTACAAAAGGGCCTTACAGAAACAGATGCTTGGTGACAGAGCCATGGGTTCAAACTCAATACCAAAAAATGTAAAACCTCATCACTAAGGGCTTTTCATCAAGTAAAAAGGAGGTCATTGTCCCACTGTACTCATCCCTCATTCGACACATTATAGAATACAATGCCCCATTTGGTATGTACCTCTAAAGACATCTGCAATAACTGGAAAAGCCACAGAAATACTTCACTAAAAGACTCACAGGCCTAAAGCAGATGCCCTATGCTGACCGCCTTAAAAAACTCCAGCTATACTCTGTCACATATCGTCTACTCCGAGGCGATCTCTGCATAACATACAAGGCCATGTCAAACTCAGATCTGTTGGACATCCTACACTTAAAGAAATTCCAATCCCTCAGAGCCACATGCTCCAGGGATCTAAACCTTGTCATCACAATAAACAAAACATGCTGGAGGGATATGTTCCTGACCCAGAGACTCCCTAGACTCTGGAATAGACTGCCCATACATGTCAAGCAGTGTGCCTCTTTGACCCTCTTCAAAAGGAACCTTGATGATTGGATGGGGAGAAAGGAAATTCACCCCGGGGATCACGTCAGTCGCCCTGCTAGACAGGGGTCCAGGAAAGTAAATAGTGTGGGAAGAAATAGCCAGGGAATTGTTATGGCTAGGCTTGTATAGGCCCTAGGGCCGATAGCCTAGTACCAACCTAAGAATCTATGAACCTATAAGATAAAGAAGATAGTCAGACACCCTTCATTAAGGATACCGGCAACAACCTGCTCACCAGTACACAGGACATCAAAGGCAGACAGAAGCAGTACTTCCAGCAGCTTCTGAATGAAGAAAACTCTACAGAAGCTGTAGTACCCCAGTCATAACCTACGATAAGAGAAGAAGAGGAGCTTACCAGAGAAGAAGTAAGAACAGAACTAAGGAAAATGAAGTCAGGGAAAGCAACAGGCTCAGATGAGGTCACAGCAGATATAATAAAGGTGCTAGGTGAGATAGGGGAGAAATGGCTTCGGAGGTTACTCATAGCAGTGTGAAGATAAAGGCATATCTAAGTATCCCAGATGACTCTTAAGCATTCTAGAGCCAGTGTACAAGAACAAAGGGGGGGGGGCATTCCCAACTGTGGGCAGTACAGAAGTATCAAACTCCTGTTCCACTGCATGAAAGTTCTAGATAGGGTGATCAATAAATGTATACACATAGTAGTAGAAAGTAAGATGGGAGGTGAGCAGTTTGGATTCAGATCAGGATGCATCACAATTGACTTGATGTTTACAGTAAGACAGACAGTTGAGAAGAAGCTAGAGATAAGGAAAGAGTCCAATTAAGTATTCCTAGACTTGGAGAAAACATATGGCAAGGTCCTAAGAAAGCTGATTTGGGCATTCCTGTGGTGGTTCAAATTACCAGAAACATTGGAAGAATTAGTGCATGCTATGCACAAGGACCCGATGACTCAAGTACGAACAGTGTTCATTTTCGCAAATGGGTTCCCAGTGGGAGCAGGTGTGCATCAGGGTTCAGTTTTGAGCCCACTACTGTTCATACTAGTGATGGCCTACATTAGCAAACAAGTTGGAGGGGATAAATCAACAAAGTTGCTGCATGCAGATGATGTGGCATTACAGGCAGACTCTGAGCAAGAATTTCAGCAAAGGATAGGGGAATGGAATGTAAAACTGAAGGCACATGAGATGAAAGTGCATACATATAAGTCAGTTGCAATGGTAGCAAATGGGTGAAATCAGAAGAGGCTGAGAACTGAGACAGAAGAGAAAGTAGTGGAACAGGTTAACAGCTTCAAGTATCTGGGAGGGGTGGATGAGGAGAAGAGAAGCCTGAATGAGGAAGTCAAAGCTAGAATCAGGGGAGCCGCAGCCAACTGGGACAGAGTGTCAAGTGTAGTGTATGACAGAAGAATGCCTAAGAAGCTGAAAAGTAAGGTATATAAAACAGTGGTATGACTAGTACTACTGTATGGTACAGAAACCTGGGCAGTAAATGCAGAGCAGTTCAGGAAGTTAGAGGTGATAGAGATGAAGTGCCCAAAATGGGTGGTAGGATGCAAAATGTGAGACACATGAAGAAATGGAGACATCAGAGCAGAAGCCAGATTAACTCTAATTGCAGAAAAGGTCAAATAAAACAGATTACAGTGGTTCAGGCACATGTGCAGAAAAGCAGAAGACAATCCATTAAAGAAGGTTTGGGACAGACAGGAAGAAGGCAAAAGGAAATGAGGGCATCCAACAAAGAGGCGGATGGATTGTATGAGAGAAGATCTGCAACAGTGAAGCATGAGTGTTGAAGAAGGCCGGAGATTGGCATTGAATTGAGATAGATGGCGACAGTTGATGTGACACCCTTGCCTCATGTAGAAAAGGGCAAAAAGGGGGTTGATGATGATCATGATAATGAGGATGACCAGTCTAATTCATAATGATGACAAAAAAGACTTATTTTTCCTAAGCACCAGCAGTGTTTTCAGTTGAGCATTCTGTCCAACTTCCTCACACTGTCTGGTGATGCTGCTATCAAACGAAGACCGAGTGCTAAAAAAATGGGAATACAGTCAGCAAAACTGGAAACAGAGCCTTTACAAGACATTCAAGACATTCATTAAGAGTTTTTGCCCCTCACTGGGGACTTCATCAGGTTGACTTCTGGCATTATACCACTTCCTTAAATATTCAAACCAATTAAAACAAACTACCACTACATCACTTCCCTGAGTATTCAAACCAATTAAGAAAGCTTAATTACAAAATTAAAGCTACAGTACTAAGATACCAACATGATAAAAAACTGTTGCTACTAAGTAACACTTAAATCAGCATGTGCCTAATGGAAAAAAATATATTTGCAGTGGAAAGCATAAAAAAATTACTGCAAAAAAAATATTTTATATATATATATATATATATGTATATATATATATATATATATATATATATATACACACACACACACACACACACACACATATATATATATATATATATATGTGTGTGTGTGTGTGTGTGTGTGTGTGTGTGTGTGTGTGTGTGTATTAAGTGTCCAATTGAATAAAAATGATGTAACTAGTTAAAAACTCTAATAGGGGAGACAATCCAGAGTGAGAAAAAATAAAAATATTCAACAATAATACAGAAAAATGTTACACTAAAATATAAAACAGGAATATTAAACATAACAACTATTATTAACCAAAGGAATGTTCAGCAAAATTACTAAACAGGAATAATTATTCTATAGTCTAGCAGCTCTTATTCTAAGTCTTGGCTGAACACAAACATTGTTATTAAGCCCAGGCATTTACTGCAGCACTCAGTCTAAAGTCTTTTGGCATTTCCTGGTCAAAGGTCACCACAGTAGATCACAGGTCCGCTTATGATTGACAGTAGATTTTACTGTGTAGAACTGCCAGCCTTCAGAGGAGGCACAAGCACACTCACGCACCTACCTGCATGTCTTTTTAAAGTATAGTCAATCACAGGGAGGACATGCAGACTCCACACAGAAGGCGCTCCAGATGAGAATCGAACCAGAGAGCCTCTTGCTGTGAGGCAACATTGCTAACCGCTGCACCACCACGGCTGGCTTACTGCAACACTCAGTCGAAGCTGCCAAATTCATTCTTTGTATTCCAATATATTAGAATGCAACTGTATAACAGACAATTTAATACATCGTAATGCTGTTTGACTTGATACAGATAGATTAGTAACTGTAAATATGTATTAGTGCTTTGTATTTAATGTCCCCTAGAGCATTGCTTATAGCAGTTGTCACATTGTATCTGTAGTCTTGAAGTTGCATTGCTCTCATTTGTGCCTAAAGTGTTTGTTCTAGGCTCTGTATTTACTTATGCTTAATTAATTGTAGCTTTATGATGTCCTTTATTTGTAATGTTATAGTAGATGTATGTTTTGCTTGGCCCAAGTCATGGCTAAGAATAGGCTATTTTTGATCAGCTCACAGTACAGAAAGCTTAAAACATAAATCTATATTTATGTACATGTCCAGTTTTGAAAATTACAGAGATTTTTGAGAATGCTAGAAACATATTAAACCTTATTCATTTTGTCTATTTCAACTAAGAAAAGAAACAAAGAAAGAATAGGACACACATCAAAATCATAGACTTGCTTCAGTTGTTTGGAATGTATTGCCATTTTATATAAAACTAAGTAAAATTGCTGAAGAACTTAAAATAAATTTTGATAGCTCAATGAGAAATTGCTTTACATCTAACAGTATGACTAGTGTTAAGAAGCTATATATAAGGTATATTTTGTTGATCCAATTTTGAGTTCTGTAACCTTAAACTCCATGCTGCACACTGTATATCTGTGAACAAGCCCCTTGGCTAGATTTGGTTTTCCATGAAGTAACTAGTGGGTGAGTCAAAACATTATATTTTAGAATATTTTAAAAGCTGGGGTTAGTTTCATTTAACTTCCTTTGATCTACATATTATGTGGCAAGCACTGTCCCACCTTAGAAAAAATGTAGTAAAAACCTCCCCATGAAGGTTCCATACAAAGGAAGAAATCAGACTCACTTTTCAGAGACTCATCCTTGAGATTGGTGAATGGAATTTTAGTAAGACTGGCAGACAACTGTAACCTCCTCCTATATAACCTAAAATAAATAAATAACATACTATCTTAAATGAAAAAAAAGCATATTAAATACTTAAAAATGACCTACGCTGCACATTTCACTGACAAAAGGCAGATAATCTCCCTTCAGTATAAAGCAATCAGCCCTTACATTACTTTTCAAGTATATGTTTTGAGGTTTTGGTGCATTTAAGAACTTCTTAAGAATTATGTTTTTCTAAACTCTGTATCAGTCTGTTATATTCTGTAATGATTGTATTACTATGTAATAATCTGATCTCCTCTGTGTTTTTGAAAATGACTTTGTGCCCAGGACAAGGTTGAAAAGTGTCCTTGGATCAGCCTGGCTAACCAAACAAACAAAATACAATGTGGATCACATACCTACATGAAACAGTGTTAACGATGCAGTTAAAAGCAGTTAAAGGCACATTATTCTGAAGTAGGATAGGAATCAATGTGAAAATTAATGAGTTAAATGACTATATGAAATTCACACAGGTTCAGGATTACTTGCAAGAATATTATTTCTGTTCGTTGCCTCCAGTTTGTTTGCCCTTCCAGCATGTTTTCCACAAAAAATGAAAAAACTAAATAATAATCCATTGAAAGTTTAACTCAGCAGCACTTTATACTCGGACTGAAATGTCTAGATTCTGACCAAATATAAGGACTGTTTGGTCGTTTACTTTGCCCAGTTCTCTATTTATTGGACGAGATACAAAATAAGATACGCTATTCAGCTAACACTACGTGTTATTTCCCTAAAACATTTATATTCTGCATGAATCATCTGCACCAGACCATGGAAAAACAATTCATTGCAATATTAAAAACTAAAAACAATTAGTCAAGTCATATTGCTTACTAATACAGTTCTACCTACTTTTCTCCATTTTTTATGGGGAACGGCATTTTAGATCCTAATCTCTCCTACAGTTCTGAGCAGAGTGACAGAGCACTGAATGAAGGTAATCACTATGTACTATCAGAATGTTTTGTGTCACAATGTTTCCAGCTATGTGCTGACAGTCCGTATCTGTGTACTTACCACATTATATTGCTAAACCATCTCTTTGTTGATGTTTAACTTCTGCCTGCCTGTATTTTCTTCTGTATTACCTTCTGACAATGGTGTTTTTTATAAAGGAAATCCAGTATTCAAAATCTGCATCTGATAAACTCTACATGCATATATAATTATATGCATTTACAGTGGTTTAGTAACTAAAAGAAAAAGTACATCAAAAACAGAGATTTAAAATATATGTATATATACATATATTTCTTTTGCAAGGCTTACTGGACATAGAGTTTCCTGACTGGAAACCCTGGAAAGAACAAAAATAAAACTGAAGACTTTAGAGGCATGGCATGCTGAATAGCATAAGAAATGGGAAGCATCACAAAAAACTAGCCAGTGAAAATTTGTATCAATCAGATCTGTACAGGATTATGTTCATTTATATAAAGTACACCAGTCAAATCAGACAAGAAAGAAAGGTTGGTTCATAGGTTGGTACTAGGCTATCAGCCCTAGGGCCTATACAAGCCTAGCCATAACAATTCCCTGGCTATTTCTTCCCACACTATTTACTTCCCTGGATCCCTGTCTAGCAGGGTGACTGACGTGATCCCTGGGGTGAATTTCTTTTCTCCCATCCAATCGTCAAGGTTCCTTTTGAAGAGGGCCAAAGAGGCACTCTGCTTGACGTGTATGGGCAATCTATTCCAGAGTCTGCAGAGTCTCTGGGTCAGGAACCTATCCCTCCAGCATGTTTTGTTTATTGTGATGACAAGGTTTAGATCCCTGTAGTGTGTGGCTCTGAGAGATTTGGATTTCTTTAAGTGTAGCATGTCCAACAGCTCTGGGTTTGACATGGCCTTGTATGTTAAGCAGAGATCACCTCTGAGTAGACAATATGCGATAGAGTATAACTGGAGTCTTTTAAGGCGGTCAGCGTAGGGCATCTGCTTTAGGCCTGTGATTCTTTTAGTGAGGTATTTCTGCAGCCTTTCCAGTTGTTGCAGATGTCTTGAGAGGTACATACCAAACGGGGCATTGTATTCTATAATGGGTCTAATGAGGGATGAGTACAGTGGGACAATGACCTCCTTTTTTCTGGATGAAAAGCCCTTAGTGATTAGGTGTGCCACATAGAAGGATTTCCTGACTGTTGTGGCGATGTGGTTATCAAAGGTGAGACCACTGTCCACCTGTGTCCCTAAGTCTCTTATCACACTTTCGGTGTTTAGTGTACTGCCACGTATATGGTAATTCACAGATAATTGAGGGAGAGCTGTCCCCAAGTCTGAGTGAATTAAAATCATTTGAAACCAATTTGACGATCTTCTACTAATTAAGTAATTAATGCAAATGTGTACAGAAAAAGGCTTCAGCTGTAGTTCTGGTGCCAAAAAAACACATATGTAGTGTTACAAACATTTCAGGAAATACTGTACTTCAGATCCACAAACCAACCATCTATAACTTAAATGCAACAATTTAAAGAACAGCCACCACAATGCCTTACTGTTCTGTAAGCCATACCAAAATTCAGACGGTCATAAGCATGCTGTAAAGCAATCAATTTTAAATAAAAGTAGGACTCACCGTGGTGTGTAACAAATAGTAAGGCTGAAAAGCCGCAGACAACGTAAAACATGCTTTTCGCTGTAAAGTGCAGACTACAGAGGAAAAGATCCTGCAACAAGTTTGCTGCTATGGATATTTGAAGAAAAACAGCCTGGGTGTACTTACTTCCTTTTATACTTCTGACAGAGTGCAATACATTACATTGTGTCCTTATATGAAGAAACTGAGAAAGAATTCACCAAAGGTATTTCACAATTTTCACGAAAAAAAGGATGAGAGGTGTTTGCAGAAAATACTCAGAAAACACTGCTAATACTATGCTAAACAGATGTGCTGAGTCTTTGTGACTGTGAAAAGTAAGGGATTAACTTATCCTAACTCTGACGGCCCCCCTTTTAACAACAGGAAGACATAAAGAAAAGAACTAAAAGTGGACTGAGATTTTCAGTCTATTACTCTTTTTTAAACTGCACACCTTTCAAGACACATCTTCACTGCACATGAAGCATGCTACAACTGAGGCTTACAGGTGCAGACTATAGCACCCTTGCACTTGGAAACACAACTAAAACATAAAACTCTTGTATCAGAGTAACCTGGGTTTTAAACCTGTACTATAAATAATATGTATATCTGTAGAGAGATCAGCCCCGTAAGATGCATATGCTGGTTATTCTATTTATTCCCATCAGTGTGAGAAACTACACATGTAATGATAAAGTATTCATGTTGATTTAAGGAACTGCTGAACCGTTTTGAACATTAGCCATTTAGCCATTTCTGCAATTGTTAAATGTAGAACAAGCAGTGAGCTTTGTCTATTTGCACTTTACCCTTTTCATCAATATAGTGAGATCTCGGAGTTGGTATACTTAATTAGTGGGGGGGGGGTGCTTGCCCCCCTGCAAAAACAAAGAAAAAAAATAATAGCACTATAACTGCAAATATTATTTTTTCCTTCACTTTTGCAGGGGGCAATCCCCCTGCACCCCCCATGTGGGGGGATTCACCCCCACACCCCTCACTAATTAAATATACCAACTCTGAAATCACACTACATTAAGTAAAAGAGGAAACTACGAAGAGACAATGAATATTCATGCTGCCATCGGTATGAATATTACTTAAGTTTAATAAAATATCAGTGATTGTTGGCCAGTGGGCGGGTTTAGGTGGGACCTGCTACTGTGCATCTTGCGAGGTACTACAGTAATACAAAGCTGCAGAGCAATATTTCCAAGGGTAACTGGTGCATTGTACTTAAAAAAAATCTTTATTTATAGTCAAACTCTCTCTCTCTCAATCGTTGTTTATTTGTGTGTGTGTGTGTGTGTGTGTGTGTGTGTGTGTGTGTGTGTGTGTGTGTACATGTGTATAAAACTCTGATCTGTTGGTCAGACAGACACAGCAAAGGAATGGTGTGCAAACATGCTGAGACTTCTGAGAATGTTCATCGAACAAACATAAGGACTGTGTTTTATTAATCGAACATGTTTTAGTTGGCCTATTATTTAATTATGACTTTTTGTTAAGTAGAAATGTATAATAAGGAAAATCCATTTGTATTTATTTTATTTTACTTCTGTTTACTAACCAGGTTAAGTGAGCTGGACAACTGATACTTTTCAACCATGACCAAATTTCACATAAAAGAAAGTATAAGATACAATACTTGACATTATTGTAACTGCATAAGGTTTTACATAAATAATTCATATTTAGTTTGCCAAACAATTCAAAATGAGCAGTTTCTCAGGGAGAAACACTAAAAAGCAGGGACATACAAATGCTTTACATACTAGGCACAATGACAAATACAATTTACACAAAGACATTGTAGCAAATACAGAAAATGTCAAATAGCAATGTTGTGTCTTTCGGCTAGGGGTCGCCACAGCGGAACTCCGGTCCGCTAATGTTTGGTAGTGGATTTTTACGTGCCGAGTTACCAGCCCTGATGCACAACCTTCAACGAAGGCACGCCCATTCACGCCCATTCACGTATGCCTCCACACAGAAGACGCTCTAGCTGAGAATCGAACGGGACGTCTTGCTGTGAGGCGACAACGCTACAGCAGCACCACTACCGCGGGTACTACAACAAGTGATTGTTAAAACATAATGCAAAGACAGCATTGGATTTGCAAAACATAATAATGTCTGACTAATATAATGGATAGAATGAATGAGTAACAAGCTTTCAGAAGATATTAATTTATGACTTTTGCTAAAAAAAACAGTGATCGTGCCAGCTGATTACAGATATATATGAAACACAAGAAATTTGAATTGTCTAACTTTTACAAGATATGGATGTCTTAGAAGCATATGTATTACTTATATATCATAATAATAAATGCAAAGTTATAAATGGATTCAATGTGGATGACTGAAGAAAAACAAACAGATGTAAAAAAGCTACTAAGAAGGTGCAGTTGTGTAAAATCTTACCATAACTGTAGATGTCCTTGCCTTCACCAGTGCAGTATTCCTTATGAATGGGATTCCCTGCCATGAAGCCCTTCGTTTGGCCAGTTTACAAAAGTCTACCATTGCTTTAAGGTACACTGAGCATCACCTGCAGACTCCTTGCGTAAGGTAGGGCATAAAGGTGTATAAACGAAAAGCAAAACGGCTATACAGGTAAAACCCAGTATATAAAAAGAGAAGTATATGAGAGAAAACACTATACCGGGTACCACACGATAACGTCTTTATTTAAACAAAGTAAAAAGGAGAGGTGAGCGCTTTCGTAACCTTCGTTGCTTCATCAAACAAAGAATTAACTGTTCAACTGCTCGTTTTATATCACTCTCAGTCAAAAAATTTTTTCCAGTTAGTGACATCATACAACTTTTGAAAATTTAAAGGCATATATGACAAGAATATTGTAAAATACGCATATGAATATAAAATATATATACAAAAATGTATACAAAAATGTAAAGTATGTTCATATTTATGCATATCTGATTTTAAAACAGTTAAATAATCTCATTAAAAATGCATATATATAAAAATGCATATAAATAAAAATGCATAGTATATTCATATTTATGCATATCTAATTTAAAACAATTAAATAATCTCATAAAAATGCATATATATAATATATATTTAAAAAGAATGCATAATACAAAATATATAATAAAATAAATATATGTATATATATATTTTTATTTTATGCAAAAAATTAATTGTGTTAAGAAATGGAACCAGTGATGTACAACCATTTAAGCCTGGATATCTATCAGCATTGAGCTTGATAACCCATCTTTGTTCTCGGCTCTCTGTGAAATTTTCTATATCTCCTCCCCTCACATTTCTATGTATATGTTGTAAAACAAAGAACTTGAAAGAGTGTGAAGGGTCAGTGTTTAAAACATGTTGAGCAAGCGCACTAGTAGTTTTGTTATTTCTGATGTCTCTTATGTGTTCCAATATTCTATCCTTTAAGTTTCTATTTGTTTTTCCTATATAGAAGGCATGACATATTTGGCAGAAACAAGAATAAATAACTAACATCTGTGGTTTTACCTGTATAGCCGTTTTGCTTTTCGTTTATTAGTTTATTTTTATTCGGCAAAAGGACACACGCGTCTATGGAGAACTTAGATACCAACTCATCGAATGATGATCACCATCAAAGATTTCTTAGAATACTGGATATTCCAAATAATCCACTACTTACAGCGTCTTTCAGTGAAAATATACAAGATAATAGAAACAACCAAGATCTATCAGAATTCTTTAACCAATATAAAAAACTTGAGAATCTGATGTACAAATACAAAAGACTCCAATGGCAACGGTTACATCTGCAAGCATCACTAGACTCCAAAATTATTCCACGTGGTCTAAGAATACTGAATATGCCTACATATGGTGAGTCTTTTCCTATTCTTTTGAGAAAATGGCAAGAATTGAATTTACAATTCAGTACAAAATATATGGATCTCTTAATTGACTTTTTCTACCCATTGAGAATGAACTTAAAGCTGAAATCATTGCCACAGAATCAATTATTAATAAGAACTTTGTACAAGATACAGTCTTTCTAAAAATGAATGAACTTCAGGATAACATCATGTCATATGAAAGGAAGCTGCAAAACATTAAACTATCAAAACTTAACAGAGACAAAAAAGATTTTGCTTTAAATAATGTCTTCTCATGGCCCAAAGAAAATAACTTTAGACATCAAACTGTTTCTGACAAGGCAAGGAATGTGTATACTACACCTTTAAATTCAGATTCCACCTATGCTGCAGTTACACAAGGCACTCCCTGTTCTCTGACAACTGAAACAGCTTGTATGCAAGAGGAGAAGAACACCAGTTTAACTCTCCCTGTTTCTGAGTCCTCTGACCAACAAAACAGTAATTTAAAAGATAAAAACAGTAAATTAGGAGCTATTCCAAAGAAAACATATGCAGTTTTACCATCTACAAGTCATACTTCATCGACTCTAAGAAATGAAGGAACTTCAAACATACAAGTGACTGAAAACACAGAAAGTATTTTTTTAGATGCCAGCAAACAAGGCGACTTCACTTTGAGAGTACCACTACCTTACAAGAATCAAATGAAACAATATGTACACAAAGGACAGTCACTGCAACTGGGTTCACTGGAAGGAGCAGTACATTCTCCGAAGAGGAGACGGACTTAACTACAGGTTTGATTTTGAACCTTTCCTCTATTATTTTAACACCGGAACAGTTGAATGTTTTAAATAAGGACCTTTCATTTATACCTGCTAGAAAGGCTAATCTTACAGAAATGATTAAAGACCTTAAATTATTAGGCAGGAATTTGTCTCTAAAAGTTTTGTTTCCAAACAATGTTACAAATAATATGAATGTGTTTAAACAGCCTAGCACTTTCATTCCTCATACTCCCCCGAGTATACAAAGATTCCTTGATATATGTGAAACATCTTTCAGGCAGATATATGATGATAATTTGAGTGACTATTACTATGGAAATCTAAATACAAGTGAATATAGAGCACTGAATGAAGTAAAGAACTTGAATTCTGTCGTTATTAAACAGGCAGATAAAGGTGGAGGTATTGTTATTTTAGATAAGCAATTGTATGTACAACAAATGTATAAGTTACTGCTTAATAATGATACATACAGAGGAATTTCAAAAGTTACAGTGAATGCCATCATTGATAAAGTGTCTTTTTTGATTTTTGACTTATTAATTACTGATTTAATAGATGAACCACTGTCTAAATACTTTAATGTCTTGAATCCAACTATTCCTAAGATTTATGGTTTACCAAAGGTTCATAAAGACAGAAGTCTGCCACCAATGCGTCCCATAGTCTCAGGCACTGGTTGGTGTACAGAACCACTGTCTATTTATGTTGAAAGTACACTGCATGTGCTCTTAGACAAATGTGAAAATATTTTAAGAGACACCAAAATGTTTCTAGAGAAATTACATACTAGAATTGAAAGTTTATCAGATATTAATGACTTTGCTCTTGTCACTATGGATATAGAGTCATTGTTTACAAGTATCCCGAATACATGGGGCATTAATATGATTAGACATTTTCTTACAAGAAATAATTGCTTCACCAATGAAAAAGTACAACTTATATGCAGTTTGTTAGAGATTATTCTGGAAAATAATGTTGTATATTTTGAAGAACAATTCTTTCTGCAACAGATCGGCGTTGCCATGGGCACACCATGTGCAAATAGTTATGCCAATCTATCGCTTACATGCTGGGAACAAACACATGTCTTTTCTGATAAGAATCCATTTATCAGTCAGCTTTTATGGTATACACGTTTTGTGGATGATGTTTTTTTATTATGGAAAGGCAATATATCTGAGCTTATATTATTTATTAACTATTTGCATACAACTACTGATTTTCTGAGATTCACATACAATTTTTCTACATCTGAGATTGATTTCTTAGATGTACATATAATCAAATCAGAGTTGACAGGTTTTACCAGCAAAATTTTTCACAAACCCACGAAGAAAAATACATACCTTCACAAAACCAGTATGCATCCTAGACACATTCCAAGAAATGTGCTCAAGGGGTAGGTATACAGAACATTAAGATTACACAACAATGATAATGATGCAGTACTAGCTTTGAATAAATTGAAAACTGATTTTTTAAGAAGAGGATATAATATGGATGAAATAGATAGAACTATTTCTGATGCTTGGACACTCAGGGACTCTAAATGTAAAGCGTATTTTCAATCTTCTAATTCTATTACGTCAGATAGCAGTAATTTGAGAAATAATACACAAAATAATAGCATTAGAGCGGTTTTTCAGTATGCCAGTAATGTTAATCAGTATACTAATATTATTAAACAACATTGGCACATTTTACATGAGATCCCTTGTTTACATTCTTTCATTGGTAATGCACCTAGCTTCAGTTTCAGAAATAATCTAACATTAAAACAACAATTGTGTAATAAAGACATCAAAAAAACTACCTATAATTCCAGACGCAAAGGTACTTTTCCTTGTAGGTCTTGTACTGCTTGTACACATATTCATAGTACTACACCATATATTCATCCTGTTAGAAATTTTGCACTATACTCTCATTCATATGCAGACTGTAAAACCACAGATGTTATTTATTTTTGTTTCTGCCAAATATGTCATGCCTTCTATATAGGAAAAACAAATAGAAACTTAAAGGATAGAATATTGGAACACATAAGAGACATCAAAAATAACAAAACTACTAGTGCGCTTGCTCAACATGTTTTAAACACTGACCCTTCACACTCTTTCAAGTTCTTTGTTTTACAACATATACATAGAAATGTGAGGGGAGGAGATATAGAAAATTTCACAGAGAGCCGAGAACAAAGATGGATTATCAAGCTCAATGCTGATAGATATCCAGGCTTAAATGGTTGTACATCACTGGTTCCATTTCTTAAAGCTAGACGTCTTCAACACAATTAATTTTTTGCATAAAATAAAAATATATATATACATATATTTCTTTTATTATATATTTTGTATTATGCATTCTTTTTAAATATATATTATATATATGCATTTTTATGAGATTATTTGTTTTAAATTAGATATGCATAAATATGAATATACTATGCATTTTTATTTATATGCATTTTTTATATATATGCATTTTTAATGAGATTATTTAACTGTTTTAAAATCAGATATGCATAAATATGAACATACTTTACATTTTTGTATACATTTTTGTATATATATTTTATATTCACATGCGTATTTTACAATATTCTTGTCATATATGCCTTTAAATTTTCAAAAGTTGTATGATGTCACTAATTGGAAAAAAATTTTTGACTGAGAGTGATATAAAACGAGCAGTTGAACAGTTAATTCGTTATCTGATGAAGCAACGAAGGTTGCGAAAGCGCTCACCTCTCCTTTTTACTTTGTTTAAATAAAGACGTTATCGTGTGGTACCCGGTATAGTGTTTTCTCTCATATACAGGGCATAAAGGTGGCATTCAGGCATATCATCCTCAGAACAGATTACCCCAGTAGGAACAGCAGCCAAGGAAAACCAAGGAGAATCTACACAGCCAGGAAGGGAAAAAGACCAGGGGGATGGAGGGAGGGAGTGAATACTGCAGCGGTGAAGGCAAGGACATCTACCATTATGGTAAGATTTTACACAACTGAAGTATGTCCTTACATTCACCCCTGCAGTATTCCTTATTAATGGGACAGTGCTAACGCTCAAGAAGAAACCTGGGAGGAGGAAGCAGCAGAGCCCCCCAAGAAGCCATGAAGAATGGCAGCAGCAAAACCAGCTCGAGCTCTGGAGATACCATCCAACTGGTAACGTTTGGTAAAGGTACGCACAGAAGTCCAGGTAGCAGCTTCAAGAACAGAATTAGCATCTAAGCCTTTGAAAAAAGCACCAGAAGAAGTCACAGCTCTAGTGGAATGAGCCTTTACAGAAGCAGGAAGGCTCTCTCCATGAAAAGTGTAACAAAAGGAAATAGCCTTTGAAACTCAAGTGGAAATAGTTTGCTTGGAAACATCCAAACTTAAAGACCTAGGATGAAAGGAAACAAATAACTGATCAGACTTTCTGACAGCTTTAGTTTTATCCAAATAAAATCTGAGCTGTCTATTACATATAAGGTATGCAGCACCCTCTCACTGTCAGATTGCGGAGAGAGAAAAAAATTAGGTAAATTAATAGACTGATTAAGTGACAACTCATTAAGCACCCTGGGCATGAAAGAAGGATTAGTACACAAGGACACCCTGTCCTCAGGAAATATCAAAAAAGGTGGGCCAGCCATAAGGGCTTGCAACTCAGACACCCATCTGGCAGAAGTAAGAGCTAACAAAAGAACAGTCTTCCAAAAATAATGTTGCAAGGAAGCTGAAGCAGCAGGGTCAAAATGAGCCTGAGTCAATTTTTCCAGAACAAAATTAAGATCCCAGGGAGGAGGAACAGGCTTCCTGAGAGGTCTAATATTAAGGACACCTTTAAGAAATTGCTTAGCCTCAAATCTAGAAGCTAACAGGGAGTTAAAGGCAGACAAGCAGAAAGAGCTGATAAGTGGGACTTAATAGAAGAATAGGCCAAACCAGCATTGAGCAACTCACACAAGAACAAACCAAAGGAAATTCCACAGAAGGTGGGTCCAGGTCATGAGAAAGACACCAAATAGAAAATCTCTTCCATTTAGATAAGTAGGATTTCCTAGTAGTAGGTTTTCTGGCTTCCTGCAAGACCTGCAGCACATCCTCAGAAAAAAAGGTGTATATAAAGAATCAAATCCCTATCACCCACAGTGTCAGTTGAAGCATGGACAGGTGGGGATGGATGAGACCCCTCGTCTTTTGTGAGGAGATCCACCCTGTAAGGTAACTTGTGATGACTGCCCCTGGCTAGATGCAGAAGGAGAAGGAACTAGTGCTGTCACAGCCAAAAGGGAGTCACCAACAATATTTTGGGAGCATCCTTTTGAATCTTGAACAGGACTCTCAGAATGAGAGGAAGGGGAGGGAATGCATAAAGAAACATCCCCTTCCAAGAAAATGAGAGGACGTCCACCTTTCATACCAGAGGCTTGGGACTCTAGCACAAAACAAAGAAAGTTGTCTGTTCAGAGGGGTGGCATAAAGATCTACTTGAGGAGTACCCCACTGGTGAACAATGTCCAGAAACACATGCCTGTGAAGCATCCATTCATGGGATTGACTGAAGGACATGCTCAGACTGTCTGCCACAATGTTCCGATCTGAAGGAATGTAAACTGCCTGAAGAGTGACCCGATATTGGATAGTTGATCCCATATCAGAGCAAGAGAGGAAAAATGGACTAAAAGGACAACATCTGAAAGGAAAGCACCTTCATAAAGGTGTTCAGATAGGAGAGGTCTAGAATAGGTTTCCAAGTACCCTCATTTCTGGGCGCTAGAAACATTCTTTAATAAAACCCTTTCCCCCTTTGGGACACAGGCACTTCTTGAAAGGTACCCTGAGACAAGAGATCCAGAAGAACCTCTGGGAAAAAAGGAAGCTGTTCCCATAGAGGCTGAGAAATGCTCACAAAAGGAGGGTGGGATATCCAACCATGAAGTACCCTTGATGAATGATTGATAGAACCCAAGAATCCTGCGTGATGCAGAGCCAAATAGGATGAGAAAGAGAAAGGTGAACAGAAAGAGGAATGTGGCTGGGAATGGGTGGATAGTCAGACAGTACCTGGTTTGTCAGGAAAGGAAAGCCTAAGAATCCCTGCAGTCTAAGTGGTGTTAGCAGGAAGAGTCCACTTGCTACACTTTTTACCTTTAGAAGGAGGTTGAGACTATCTACAAACAATGGCTAGCTTAGAAGGGTTGTTCCAGTGAAATTTAGGCACAGGAGAAACAAATACATGCTTAGGTTCCTGTAAAGCCTTCCCCTTGTTCTGAAGAGACTTAAATAAACCAGCAGCCGCTTCACCAAACAAAATAATATTATCCAGAAGAGCATCCAGCAACTTAGCCTTAATATCATCAGGCAAAGGTTGAAGCCAAAGCCATGAATATCTCCTCAGTACCGAACCAGAAGCAGCAGCCCTTGAAGAGGCATCTGCTGCATCATAACTACATTTGATAGAATGACAAACTATCTGAGAGGAAGTCCCAAGCAAGGAAAGAGCAGAAGACTTACCCTCAGAGTCTGAAAGATCAGAAAGAGCCTGACATGCCTGAGAAAGAAGAGCCAAGACATACCTAGAGATATGGGTCTGATAATTAATAGCCCTAAATGCTAGGGTAGATGAAGTATAAACTTTCTTACCCAGCCTATCTATGTTTCTACTGTCCTTGTCAGAAGGCAGTAACTTGGACGAAGAAAGCAATTGAGATGGCTTATCAGAGGCTACAGACACCACAGAGGCGTCAGAAGCAGGATATTTAAACAAAAAGGAACAATCCTCAGGCACCTTATAAAACCTGACAGACTTCCTGGGAGCAGGGGGCAGAGAATCTGGCACTTTACAGGCAGTGAAAAAAATATCCAATAAAGCAGGCAAGACAGGAGGAATGGCCACAGGTTTTGGAGATTCCATCTGCAGTAACTCATAGTACCTCTTATGGATATCCGAAACCTGGGCACAGAATATTTTAAAAGCTGGGGTTAGTTTCACTTAACTTCCTTTGATCTACATATTATGTGGCAAGCACTGTCCCTCCTTAGAAAAAATGTAGTAAAAACCTCCCCATGAAGGTTCCATACAAAGGAAGAAATCAGACTCACTTTTCAGAGATTCATCCTTGAGATTGGTGAATGGAATTTTAGTAAGACTGGCAGACAACTGTAACCTCCTCCCATATAACCTAAAATAAATAAATAACATACTACCCTAAATGAAAAAAAAGCATATTAAATACTTAAAAATTACCTACACTGCACATTTCACTGGCAAAAGGCAGATAATCTCCCTTCAGTATAAAGCAATCAGCCCTTACATTTCTTTTCAAGTATATGTTTTGAGGTTTTGGTGCATTTAAGAACTTCTTAAGAATTATGTTTTTCTAAACTCTGTATCAGTCTGTTATATTCTGTAATGATTGTATTACTATGTAGTAATCTGATCTCCTCTAAGTTTTTGAAACTGACTTTGTGCCCAGGACATGGTTGAAAAGTGTCCTTGGATCAGCCTGGCTAACCAAACAAACAAAATACAATGTGAACCAGAAACCTTCATGAAACAGTGAAAACGATGCAGTTAAAAGCAGTTAAAGGCACATTATTCTGAAGTAAGATAGGAATCAATGTGAAAATTAGGGAGTTCAGGATTACCTGCAAGAATATTATTTCTGTTCGTTGCCTCCAGTTTGTTTGCCCTTCCAGCATGTTTTCCACAAAAAAATGAAAAAAACTAAATAATAATCCATTGAAAGTTTAACTCAGCAGCACTTTATACTCAGACTGAAATGTCTAGATTCTGACCAAATATAAGGACTGTTTGGTCTTTTACTTTGCCCAGTTCTCTATTTATTGGACGAGATACAAAATAAGATACGCTATTCAGCTAACACTGCGTGTTATTTTCCTAAAACATTTATATTCTGCATGAATCATCTGCACCAGACCATGGCGAAAAATTCATTGAAATATTAAAAACTAAAAACAATTAGTCAAGTCATATTGCTTACTAATACAGTTCTACCTACTTTTCTCCATTTTTTATGGGGAACGGCATTTTGGATACTAATCTCTCTTACAGTTCTGAGCAGAGTGACGGAGCACTGAATGAAGGTAATCACTATGTACTATCAGAATGTTTTGTGTCACAATGTTTCCCGCTATGTGCTGACAGTCCGTATCTGTGTACTTACCACATTATATTGCTAAACCATCTCTTCGTTGATGTTTAACTTCTGCCTGCCTGTATTTTCTTCTGTACTACCTTCTGACAATGGTGTTTTTTATAAAGGAAATACAGTATTAAAAATCTGCATCTGATAAACTCTACATGCATATATAATTATGTGCATTTACAGTGGTTTAGTAACTAAAAGAAAAAGTACATCAAAAACAGAGATTTAAAATATATGTATATATACATATATTTATTTTGCAAGGCTTACTGGACATAGTTTCCTGACTGGAAACCCTGGAACGAACAAAAATAAAACTGAAGACTTTAGAGGCATGGCATGCTGAATAACATAAGAAATGGGAAGCATCACAAAAAACTACCCAGTGAAAATTTGTATCAATCAGATCTGTACAGGATTATGTTCATTTATATAAAGTACACCAGTCAAATCAGACAAGAAAGAAAGAAATTAATTGAGGGAGAGCTGTCCCCAAGTCTGAGTGAATTAAAATCATTTGAAACCAATTTGACGATCTTCTACTAATTAAGTAATTCATGCAAATGTGTACAGAAAAAGGCTTCAGCTGTAGTTCTGGTGCCAAAAAAACCACATATGTAGTGTTACAAACTTTTCAGGAAATACTGTACTTCAGATCCACAAACCAACCATCTATAACTTAAATGCAACAATTTAAAGAACAGCCACCACAATGCCTTACTGTTCTGTAAGCCATACCAAAATTCAGGCGGTCATACGTATGCTGTAAAGCAATCAATTTTAAATAAAAGTAGGACTTACCGTAGTGTGTAACAAATAGTAAGGCTGAAAAGCCGCAGACAACGTAAAACATGCTTTTCGCTGTAAAGTGCAGACTACAGAGAAAAAGATCCTGCAACAAGTTTGCTGCGATGGATATTTGAAGAAAAACAGCCTGGGTGTATTTACTTCCTTTTATACTTCTGACAGAGTGCAATACATTACATTGTGTCCTTATATGAAGAAACTGAGAAAGAATTCACCAAAGGTATTTCACAATTTTCACGAAAAAAAGGATGAGAGGTGTTTGCAGAAAATACTCAGAAAACACTGCTAATACTATGCTAAACAGATGTGCTGAGTCTTTGTGACTGTGAAAAGTAAGGGATTAACTTATCCTAACTCTGACGGCCCCCCTTTTAACAACAGGAAGACATAAAGAAAAGAACTATAAGTGGACTGAGATTTTCAGTCTATTACTCTTTTTTAAACTGCACACCTTTCAAGACACATCTTCACTGCACATGAAGCATGCTACAACTGAGGCTTACAGGTGCAGACTATAGCACCCTTGCACTTGGAAACACAACTAAAACATAAAACTCTTGCATCAGAGTAACCTGGGTTTTAAACCTGTACTATAAATAATATGTATATCTGTAGAGAGATCAGCCCCGTAAGATGCATATGCTGGTTATTCTATTTATTCCCATCAGTGTGAGAAACTACACATGTAATGATAAATTATTCATGTTGATTTAAAGAACTGCTGAACCGTTTTGAACATTAGCCATTTAGCCATTTCTGCAATTGTTAAATGTAGAACAAGCAGTGAGCTTTGTCTATTTGCACTTTACCCTTTTCATCAATATAGTGAGATCTCGGAGTTGGTATACTTAATTAGTGGGGGGGGGGTGCTTGCCCCCCTGCAAAAACAAAGAAAAAAAATAACAGCACTATAACTGCAAATATTATTTTTCCCTTCGCTTTTGCAGGGGGCAATCCCCCTGCACCCCCCATGTGGGGGGGATTCTCCCCCATATCCCTCGCTAATTAAATATACCAACTCTGAAATCACACTACATTAAGGAAAAGAGGAAACTACGAAGAGACAATGAATATTTATGCTGCCATCGGTATGAATATTACTTAGGTTTAGTAAAATATCACTGATTGTTGGCCAGTGGGCGGGTTTAGGTGGGACCTGCTACTGTGCATCTTGCGAGGTACTACAGTAATACAAAGCTGCAGAGCAATATTTGAGAGGGCAACTGGTGCATTGTACTTGGTGCAGCAGTAGCATTGTTGCCTCACAGCAAGAGGTTCTCCCGTTCGATTCTCAGCTAGTGTGCGGGGAGTGCCTTCTGTGTGGAGTCTGCATGTCCTCCCCACAGGTCGAGTGGCATTCCGAAAGACATACGTGAATGGGCGTGCCTTCGTTGAAGGTTGGGCATTGAGCTGGCAACTCGGCACTGTGAAAATCTACTGCCAATCATTAGCGGACCGGAGTACCGCTGTGGCGACCCCTAACCGGGAAAAGCCGAAAGACAACAACAACAACAACTGGTGCATTGTACGTAAAAAAAAATCTTTATTTATAGTCAAACTCTCTCTCTCATTCGTTGTTTATTTGTGTGTGTGTGTGTGTGTGTGTGTGTGTGTGTGTGTGTGTGTGTGTGTGTGTGTGTGTGTGCATGTGTATAAAACTCTGATCTGTTGGTCAGACAGACACAGCAAAGGAATGGTGTGCAAAAATGCTGAGACTTCTGAGAATGTTCATCGAACAAACATAAGGACTGTGTTTTATTAATCAAACATGTTTTAGTGGGCCTATTATTTAATTATGCCTTTTTATTTTTATTTTTTTTATTTTCAGTTTGTATTATGTTCTAACAATCACTTGTATTGCTATTTGACATTTTCTGTATTTGCTACAATGTCTTTGTGTAAATTGTATTTGTTATTGTGCCTAGTATGCATAAGGTTTTACATAAATAATGTATATTTAGTTTGCCAAACAATTCAAAATGAGCAGTCTCTCAGGGAGAAACACTAAAAAACAGGGACATACAAATGCTTTACATACTAGGCACAATAACAAATACAATTTACACAAAGACATTGCAGCAAATACAGAAAATGTCAAATAGCAATACAACAAGTGATTGTTAGAACATAATACAAAGACAGCATTGGGTCTGCAAAACATAATAATGTCTGACTAATATAATGGATAGAATGAATGAGTAACAAGCTTTCAGAAGATATTAATTTATGACTTTTGCTAAATAAAACAGTGATCATGCCAGCTGATTACAGATATATATGAAACACAAGAAATTTGAATTGTCTAACTTTTATAAGATATGGATGTCTTGGAAGCATATTTATTACTTATATATCATAATAATAAATGCAAAGTTATAAATGGATTCAATGTGGATGACTGAAGAAAGACAAACAGATGTACAAAAGCTACTAAGAAAGTGCAGTTGTGTAAAATCTTACCATAATTGTAGATGTCCTTGCCTTCACCAGTGCAGTATTCCTTATGAATGGGATTCCCTGCCATGAAGCCCTCCGTCTGGCCAGTTTACAAAAGTCTACCATTGCTTTAAGGTACACTGAACATCACCTGCAGACTTCTTACATAAGGTAGGGCATAAAGGTGGCGTTCAGGCATATCATCCTCAGAACAGATTGCCCCAGTAGGAACAGCAGCCAAGGAAAACCAAGGAGAATCTGCACAGCCAGGAAGGGAAAAAGACCAGTGGGATGGAGGGAGGGAGTGAATACTGAAGCGGTGAAGGCAAGGACATCTACAGTTATGGTAAGATTTTACACAACTGTACTATGTCCTTACATTCACCTCTGCAGTATTCCTTATTAATGGGAGAGTGCAAAAGCTCAAGAAGAACCCTGGGAGGAGGAAGCAGCAGAGGCCTGCAAGAAGCCATGAGGAATGGCAGCAGCAGAACCAGCTCTGGCTCTGGAGATACCATCCAACTGGTAACGTTTGGTAAAGGGATGCACAGAAGTCCAGCTAGCAGCTTCAATAACAGAATTAGCATCTAAGCCTTTGAAAAAAGCACCAGAAGAAGTCACAGCTCTAGTGGAATGAGCCTTTACAGAAGAAGGAAGGCTCTCTCCATGAAAAGTGTAACAAAAGGAAATAGCCTTTGAAATCCAAGTGGAAATAGTTTGCTTGGAAACATCCAGACCTAGGATGAAAGGAAACAAATAACTGATCAGACTTTCTGACAGCTTTAGTTTTATCCAAATAAAATCTGAGCTGTCTGTGCACATCTAAGGTATGCAGCACCCTCTCACTGTCAGATTGTGGAGAGGGAAAAAATTAGGCAAATCAATAGACTGATTAAGTGACAACTCATTAACCACCTTGGGCATGAAAGAAGGATTAGTACGCAAGGACACCCTGTCCTCATGAAATATCAAAAAAGGTGAGCCAGCCATAAGGGCTTGCAACTCAGACACTCATCTGGCAGACGTAAGTGCTAACAAAAGAACCATCTTCCAAAAATAATGTTGCAAGGATGCTGAAGCAGCAAGGTCAAAATGAGCCTGAGTCAATTTTTCCAGAACAAAATTAAGATCCCAGGGAGGAGGAACAGGCTTTCTGGGAGGTCTAATATTAAGGACACCTTTAAGAAATTGCTTAGCCTCAAATCTAGAAGCTAACAGGGGAGTTAAAGGCAGACAAGCAGAAAGAGCTGATAAGTGGGCCTTAATAGAAGAATAGGCCAAACCAGCATTGAGCAACTCACACAAGAACAAACCAAAGGAACATCCACAGAAAGTGGGTCCAGGTCATGAGAAAGACACCAAATAGAAAATCTCCTCTATTTAGATAAGTAGGATTTCCTAGTAGTAGGTTTTCTGGCTTCCTGCAAGACCTGCAGCACATCCTCAGAAAAAAAGGTGTATATAAAGAATCAAATCCCTATCACCCACAGTGTCAGTTGAAGCGTGGACAGGTGGGGATGGATGAGGCCCCTCATCTTGTGTGAGGAGATCCACCCTGTGAGGTAACTTGTGATGACTGCCCCTGGCTAGATGCAGAAGGAGAAGGAACTAGTGCTGTCACAGCCAAAAGGGAGTCACCAACAATATTTTGGGAGCATCCTTTTGAATCTTGAACAGGACTCTCAGAATGAGAGGAAGGGGAGGGAATGCATAAAGAAACATCCCCTTCCAAGAAAATGAGAGGATGTCCACCTTTCATACCAGAGGACTTGGGACACTGGCACAAAACAGAGAAAGTTGTCTGTTCAAAGGGGAGGCATAAAGATCTACTTGAGGAGTACCCCACTGGTGAACAATGTCCAGAAACACATGCCTGTGAAGCATCCATTCATGGGATTGAGTGAAGGACCTGCTCAGATTGTCTGCCACAATGTTCCGATCTGAAAGAATGTAAACTGACTGAAGAGTCACACGATATTGGATAGCCAGATCCCATACCAGTGCAAGAGAGGAAACAGGGACTAAAGGGACAATATCTGAAAGGAAGGCACCTTCATAAAGGTGTTCAGATAGGAGAGGTCTAGAATAGATTTCCAAGTACCCTCATTTCTGGGCACTAGAAACATTCTTTAATAAAACCCTTTCCCCTTTGGGACACAGGCACTTCTTGAAAGGTACCCTGAGACAAGAGATCCAGAAGAACCTCTGGAAAAAAAGGAAGCTGTTCCAGAGGAGGCTGAGGAATGCCCACAAAAGGAGGGTGGGAAATCCAACCATGAAGTACCCTTGAAAAATGATTGACAGAACCCAAGAATCCTGGGTGATGTAGAGCCAAACAGGATGAGAAAGAGAAAGGTGAAGAGAAAGAGGAATGTGGCTGGGAATGGGTGGAAAGTCAGACAGTACCTGGTTTGTCAGGAAAGGAAAGCTTAAGAATCCCTGCAGTCTGAGTGGTCTTAGCAGGAGGAGTCTGCTTGCTACACTTTTTACCTTTAGAAGGAGGGCAAGACTACCTACAAACAATGGCTAGCTTGGAAGGGTTGTTCCAGTGAAATTTAGGCACAGGAGAAACAAATACATGCTTAAGTTCCTGTAAAGCCTTCCCCTTGTTTTGAAGAGACTTAAATAAACCAGCAGCCACTTCACCAAACAAAAGAGTATTATCCAGAGGAGCATCCAGCAACTTAGCCTTAATATCATCAGGCAAAGGTTGAAGCCAAAGCCATGAATATCTCATCAGAACCGAACCAGAAGCAGCAGCCCTTGAAGACACATCTGCTGCATCTTAACTACATTTGATAGAATAACAAACTATCTGAGAGGAAGTCCCAAGCAAGGAAAGAGCAGAAGATGTACCCTCAGAGTCTGGAAGATCAGAAAGAACCTGACAGGCCTGAGAAAGAAGAGCCAAGACATACCTGGAGATATGGGTCTGATAATTAATAGCCCTAAAAGCTAGGGTAGATGAAGTATAATTTTTCTTACCCAGCCTATCTATGGTTCTACTGTCCTTGTCAGAAGGCAGTAATTTGGATGAAGAAAGCAATTGAGATGGCTTTTCAGAGGCAACAGACACCACAGAGGGGTCAGAAGCAGGATATTTAAACAAAAAGGAACAATCCTCTGGCACCCTATAAAACCTGCCAGACTTCCTGGGAGCAGGGGGCAGAGAATCTGGTGCTTTACAGGCAAGGAAAAAAATATCCAGTAAAGCAGGCAAGATGGGAGGAATGGCCACAGGTTTTGGAGAGTCCATCTGCAGTAACTCATAGTACCTCTTATGGATATCCATAACCTCGGCACAATCCCAGTTAGAAAAGTCCATCATCCTGAAGATCTTGTCCCCAAAGGAAATTTCCTCAGAGGGATTATCAAGAGTATGAGAATCCTCCTCCTCCTCAGACCCGTAGTTTAAAAGCAAAAGAAACTGGGTAGAATAAGCAATGGAGTCATCATCAGAATCCACCTCAGAAGAATGCAATTCTCTGGCCCTCTTATGGGAAGAGGCGGACCAAGGACGAGCAGGAACTGAAAACCCTTGAAGAGTCTGTAATGAAGTAAAGCATTAAATAACCCTTGAGTAAAGGCCTGCCACTCACTTTCTGGATCCCTAGGAGCAGAAGAAACATGGTTAGTTTTCTGTTTAGATTTTAAAGGGACAGCCATCCTAGAAACCTGAGAAGGCCCAGACTCAGGACGGCATTTCACAATTGCAGTAGGAACCTCTTCCTTAAAGAGAAACTGCAGAACCCCACTAGACTTCTCGGAAACAGTCAACTGTGACTCCCTCTGAATACCCAAAACAGATGCCTGCAAAGCCTCATCAGACATGCTGCCTGCCAGATCCTCACCGTCCTCCAACCCAGATGTGGTAGAAGAATCTGACAAAACAACTGGGTGAGCCTCTGGGTACATAATAACCTCAGGAGAAACTCCTGACAGAGGCTGGACAGTGGAAGATTCAAGTCTTACCTTATGCACCTTCTTCTTCCCAGACGGCTGACCCTCTTGACAGAAAGTTCCATCCACAGTACCCGCAGCAAGAAGCTTAAGCTGCTGATTCTCAAAGTACAAGGAAAGGGAAGAAAGCCTACTATGAAGAGTTTTGGGGACAAACGCATGACAAATTGAACAAGATATATGGTCGTGAACAGCACCAAGGCAAAAAAGACACTTATTGTGGCGGTCTTTATGGGAAATCAGTCTCCCACACTGGCATTTACCCTTCCTGGATGACATTAACTCAAACAGCAAAAAACAAACAGAAAAATTAAACAAAGACCCAACTGGGTACTTATCTGCAACTATGAGGACTCCAACAACCAAGAGTAAGAACAGAAACACCAATAAAGAAAACAAAAAAAAACGGTAAAAAAAAAAAATGGATGTATGCAACAGACCGGCAGTTAAAACACCATTTGGACTGGTGGCAAAGAATTTCTGGGGATGGTACGCCTGAATGTCACCTTTATGCCCTACCTTATGCAAGGAGTGCGCAGGTGATGTTCCCCGTACCTTAAAGCAACGATAGACTTTTGTAAACTGTCCGAACGGAGGGCTTCACAGCAGGGAATCCCATTCATAAGGAATACTGCAGCAGTGAATGTAAGGACATTAATAGTCATACATTATGTTAAGTATGAAAAGAAAATGAGAGATGCTTGGAATTCATTTCCTTGAAGACTAAGGGACATACTGAAATCTGCCCTTTAAGTGCATTTAACATTCTAACTACCCTTCCATTTTCATCCCTACCTTTTCTCTAAACTGTAACATAATTCTGTGGATTCAATCTCCACTACCTATTCTGGAAGTCTGTTCCATAAAACCACAGCTCTCTCAGTGACGAAGTACTTTCACAGAACCTAAAGAGTATGCTGTCTGTGTTTCCTCCCCCTTTGTCCTACATATTCTTTCCGATAAACCACAGATTCTCAGAGTAATACCCAATGGATATTTCAGCTTCAAATTGCAGAGAAGTAAGAAGTGTCTGTTTCCACTTTTTACATGAAGACAGTTAGCAAAAAACAAACATGGAACATATTAAAAACAATGAAAGCTACAAAAGTTGAATGTAGTATTGCAACCTCAGCATTTTTTTAGTAATTCAAGCTGGAGCATGCAATACAGCTATTATATCAGTGTTACAACCAAACGTTAAGCAGCCACTTTTTTTTTCTAAGTGAAACCTCCTTATAAAGGTTCCATGCAAAGGAAGAAAACAGACATCTTTGTATTCACATGTACCAAACCAGAGCTATCTTTTATCCTGACACATTAATTAGTAGGCTGGGGTTGTATTTGCCATAAGGGGTATATGGATACAGGTGAGTTTCTCAAGACTGACATGAGTCATCATTTGGCTGTACTGCTGCAATAAAGATGCAGGAAATAAGCAATTGGTTCTCAGTTACAAAAACATTCACAAAGCAACATCACATCTTAAAATGTTTTTTAAAGCAACAAGAACTAAAATCAGTCAAGGAAAAAAGCAGCTAAATATATCATTAAACAACTTACATGACACATGGCCCTTCACATAGTCCCAACACAGTTAGGGACACAAGAAAAGGGCCTCATCCAAGACATAAGTAGTTGTCAGTGCACGTGCATGAAAGCTAAAAACTGGGCTCAGTTATGCTGTCCATTCTGTAGTACATCCACCATAAATGGTTATCGACAAGGACTAGAATGTAAGCTTTTCTCAGACTTGTACCATTTTTTTCACGAGTCCCTGAACCAGTAAAACCGCAGTCATCTTTTGTTACTGCTCATGAATACCGAGTTATGTTTTATAAATATTAAATCCATGGAAGAGTTTTTCTTAATGGACTGTAACAGTTATTACAATAATTATTTTCACCTAGTTCAAAATAAAATAACACTGATTTTTGCCCAGGTCTGAGTCATAGCTATAATCAGAGTCAGCATTTCTAAAAACACACACCAGTGTCTCACGCCCTGCATATATTAGTGGAACTACAACAGTCATGGATAAGTCACAGTCCATTATGAGGACTCTATCAACTCTAATACTATAATCTCTATGTATTAATAAGAAGTGGTGCATAGAAGAAGTGTCTGACTACACTCTTAGTACTAATACTGTTTATAAAGTCTTCTCTGCTGCTTATCTGAATTGCTTTCTTTTGACAGTTATTGGTCATTTCAGTTATTTGCCATATTTAACCAATATGGGCAACAATGTGAAACCAGCTACAATTATATAATGTAAATTAATCAAACTTACTGCCAGTATTATTGGTGGTTCAAGAGTTTACAGAATTTAAAGACTGAATTATACACTTTCCCTTTAAATCAATTATCAATCATCTTCATTAATGTAACAAAGCTTTCTGCCTTCCTCACTTTCACAGGCAAAGCATTCCAAAGAATTGCAAAACGTAATCTTTAATGGAAATAGTACAACCATATGAGAGTTGCTTTGAGTTCATAATTATAACGTTTAAACAATACTATTAAATTGCCTCAACATCCTGTAACCAAATTAATATACATTCAAAAACTCCAGTGTTTTCCTATAATAAAGGTGCTTCACTGCCACAATCTGTTTATTCATCTGTGTTTGACTGAATACACAAAATGGGGCACAGTAGAGCTGTATCCGGTACTAAGGAGCCTAGGCAGCTGCGTAGGGCCTGGTGTTGGCTCAGAGACCTGGCCACAGCTTAAATTTCAAAAACAGTTTTTCCTTATCACATCCAGCTGAATCAACAAATACTGCTTTAACCTCATTTTCCCACTTGCTGTGCATGAGCTGCTTTCAAATAATTTTTCTACTTGGTGTAGGTAAGCTCCAGCCTCTTTTATTGGTGCAGCTGTTATGAGATGACAAACGCAAGGAGTGAATGCAAGCCTTTGGAAGATTGGCATGAGATTTAATCTTGCTGCACAAAAAATGGTCATCTTTCTGTAGTGCTGCAGCAATGAAATTAGAAGGAAGGGAATACATTTCTTTTCAGTAAGCACTTTGCAGTAAGGTACAGAGACATAATTTCCACAGTCTGCAGAGAAATGGTCTTTTTGTAACATGGCAGCAACAATATCTGCAGAAAGGGAATTAATTTATTTTTGGGTAGCAAGGTACATGTGGAGATGGAATTTCTGTGATCAAGATCTACAGGAAGGATATGAAGTGTGCGTGTGTGTGTGTGTGTGTGTGTGTGTGTGTGTGTGTGTGTGTGTGTGTGTGTGTGTGTGTGTGTGTGTTAGGGGGCACTGTCTAGTTAAGTTATTTGCTCAGAGCAACACAGACTCTAACTCTATACCTTTGCTATGAATGCAAAAGTCGTAATTCTCCACACTAACTGTTGGGCCTCTGTCAACCTTTTTGTGTGTGTGTGTGTGTGTGTGTGTGTGTGTGTGTGTGTGTGTGTGTGTGTGTGTGTGTGTGTGTGTGTGTGTGTGTGGTAAATCACTTAGGACTACAGTCTGTCAGTGTTAGTCAAAGTATTAAATATTTTTGTGGTTTATAAAATACATGTTGATGCAAAACCTGTTGTTCTGTTAACTTTTTAAGTGATTTAGAGTACTGCATTCCTATCTGTCTCCAGTTTTGCAGATCATCTCAGATTTTACCTCGTATGTATGCCCTGTCCTGTCCTTGAGTAAATCACTTAATTAGGCAGTGCTTTGAGGTAATGGGAAATTTGGACTAGGCTCTTCAGTGGCCTCCTGGACTGCAAGCTTAATAACTACCCATGAACCAGAGAAATTATAGTATAAAAGAAGGAAATTGATTGTAGTAAACAGGAGCGTCATCATATGCATACCTTTCAACTGTCCAGATTTTTGGCTCATATTTTTGGTATGTTTTTCATAAAATGTGTGGTTTTCTGGCAAATCACTTGGATGCTCTGAGGAGTGAAGTCACTAAATAATGACATACATTTGAGTTTCAGACTTGAAATCCTTCATGAAATGTGTGTTAAAGCATACCCTGTTACTCTAGCAACTGTCTAAGTTTATAAGAGCAATATCTAAAATATATCCCTATTTTTGGGCCTTTGTCCCCCCATTTTGTCAGGTTTTGTTTAGATTTTTGCAGTAAGAGGTTGAGAGGTATGTCATATGAGCCATGTTCTTTGGATATGATCCTTGGTTTTCTCGTTTTGTTAAATGTTGATAGTGTGCTTATTATTTAGGTGTAAATAAGTTTAACAGTATGAAGTCTGAGTTTAATGTTACTATTTTAACTATGAATATAGTTTTATTAAGCTTGTTTTTTGCAAGCACACAGATGGCAAGCTCATTATGTTGGGGGTACAACAGGCAGTATTCCAGGGCTGCTCCTGAAAAGGGACACTCTCAGGCTGTTAGCAAATGCATTACGCATTTGTCTTTGAATTCCTGCATTCTTCACATAAATGCTAATTAGTATTCCGCTATATTATATTTCAGTATGAATCCCTGTGCCTCTCTTGTAGTTAAATGGGTTGTCAGATGTATTTTTACTAAATGTGAGCCTCAAAGGAGGAGACATTGACTGTTTCTCATGCCAAGTCTGTTTTCAGTGTAAGACTGCTTTATTTTGTTTAGCAAATAGCCAACACTGTTTGTGCTATAAAATTAAAAATAAAGGTTTTAAATCAAATTTAAGTAAATAAGAACACTGGCAGGTTTGAACAGTGTTTATGGTAAATGGAGAGAGACAGGCAAGTAATGAGACACTGGAGACTGGCAATGGTGGGGAGGGGTTTAATCCATTACCATGATCCAACTCTGTCATTACTGCTGGAATTCCTTGCATGATTTGGTATGGAAGGTGCATGGATAGCTTACTAAAATGTGTAACTTTTATATCAAAAACAGGTCTGCACATTTTATTCTGTTCTTCTGAAAACATCTTCAGATTTACCCCCCCCCCCCCTTACTGACTACTTTTTAACAGCATGTGTGTAGGAAGAACAAAAAGTTTTACTTTCAATGCCTCATTCAAAATGATTTTAACAAAGCAATAGCAGGGAAAACTTTAAAAGGATTGCAGAATAACAGACTGATAAGAAATCTGAAAGCAGATAAATGAAGTTATATGCTTATGATGAACTGCAATTCCATTTAAAATCAGTGTAATCAGTCATTCGGATTGTACATTAGTGAGAAATTAACTGCTGTCTCAGCAGTGGTTCAGGATGCATACTTCCCAGTGTTATGGGTGCATACCTCTCAACCTTTTAGTGCAAGAAATATGGACAAAGCCCAGAATAATGGGGAGGGGATAAAGGCCCAAAAATAGGGACAGATTTTAAATATCGTTCTTATAAACTTAACACTTTGTTAGAAAACAGGATTTGTATTAGCATCCATATTCTGAAGGATGTGGAGCCTGAAACTCAAATGTATTTCATTAATAAGTGACTTCAATCCTCAGTGATTTTCTAGAAAACTACAAATTATACAAGGAAAATACCAAAAATGTAGGCAAACATTTGGACATTCTGCAAAAATCTGTACAGTTAAGAGGTATGGGTTTGATTGAGTTAAAAAGTTTTCAGAAGAGGTCCCAAATAATAGGGTATAACATAACATAACATGACACAGAGGTTTATGATGAGATAGTGAAAAACTAGATGCTAGAGCATTAAGATACTACTACAGTGAAACTAAAATCAAAGTATTTTAGAAGCTAGGTGAGTTTTTGGGACTCAAAAGCAAAGTACTGATTACAGTACTCCATCAAATACTAAAAATCATAAAATTTCAGTACTAAAAATCTATCATATGATGCCAGGAGTCTTAAGTCAAGATTGTTTAGGCACTAGTGAAGTCGCAATAATCACCCCCAGTTGAAATCTTTACTGCATCCCACAATGATCTGTGTTCACCCAGTGGTACAAGTGCTGGACAGACCATGAGCAGGAGGATGGGAGTGAATGGATGACTCCAGGCTTGCCCATCCTGGTGGGGGATTCTCATCACAATAGCAGCATTAAGAGCCTGGCAAGCTCCATGCTGTAAGTGGTATACCTCATTGTAAGGAGGTTGCACATGTGCAGAAGCAGGAATGCAACACACAAAGACTGTATTAGCAGACCCCACAGGGCTTCTGGGTGGGTGAAAGTGTGGTTACGGCACAGTCAGCAGTTGGTAGCAGCTGATGGTCAGCTGTTGGGGCTCCTCAGCCATACTAAGAATCAATAACTGAAAAAAAACACTGGTTCACATTTATTAAAATGATTAGTTAAGTTTAATGTAATAAGGATTAACGTCTTCCGGAGAATGTTTACTTTTTAACAGTAGGTAACATTCTAGTGAGTGCTGACAGATATGAAAAGCATTTTTATTAGTGCTGATGGGAGTAATGAATAAGGGGTAACATAGATTATAAATAATTAAGTATATATTGTTACTTACACTAATGAATCATAGATCAAGTCTCTTACAATGATAGGAACTTTTTGTTGGATGTAGAACTAACAAGAATATAGATTAATAAGCAGCTGTGAGATGTAATAAGTTGCACTCACAGCATACAGGACTATGAATGCCCTAGTGATGCTGAAAGAAATAGGCAGGTTCTGCACAGAAACATAAAGGCAATAGTTGTCTGGGTAACGGTGGGAGGTTAAAGTTGACTGATGCATCATTCTCCTATTTCTGCCTTACTTGGCTATTACAGGCATTTACAGTCCCTCCACAACTCATTTTCTGATCCCGTTCATCCAGTATATCTATCTTATTACCACTGTACCTGCACAAGGATAGTCAGAAGGGCACTGTCCTCCAGAGAGTGCCAACTCCATCATTGTTGACTGCTACTACTGGGTGCCCAACCAACAGTGCCCTTCTGAAAGACACAAGAGTCTCACCTTTTATAAACTACATAAATGAAATTTCAAAATTCCAAAAACAAATTCCATTCACCAGTGGGGATGTTTAATTCTCCATCTAGACCCATGCATAAAAACAAATGGGTGGTTCAGTCCCCTAGTACTATACAACCCCAGCATCTTTTCCCGAGATAAAGAAAGCCATGCACTTTATTATTTTGTTTCACTTTCTACTTACCGATTATGATACTAGGGATGCACAATCCCCCAGTGACAGTAGCTGTCATATGAGGCACTGGTATGTGCTCAGTCCACACATTTCCTGATATAAGAAAAAGAAAACAGTTTTTAGTTAATTATTTTCTTTCTTGCTTTTATCTTGAGCAAAAGTCCGAAACACTTTGCATTGCATGGAAGACATATTTACATGGTTTAGAGACAGGGTATTTGCGATTTAAGGATAAAGATAAAAAATAAAGCCTGAGCAAGTAAGTATTTTTATTTTTATTTTTTATTTATTTTATTTTACATTTGTTAACTGGGAAAATCCAACTGGACCAGGTCCATTTACAGTGGATGCCCTTGGAGAAAAGCTCCACAATTAACATATAATAAGTAGTTAAGACGAGACATACACAGAATGAAAAGACATCAGATTACTTACAAGCAGAGACATTAAAATTAGCTCTCAATAGTTCACTGGCATTGCAGAAATGAGGTATTATTAGATTAACCTTTACAAATAAATAGAACAGACATGACTAAATGTGCTATTTTTAACTAGCAGTACAACAGCATTGCATGCTAATAATAAAGTTTGATTGTAAGTGTATACAGATTCAGATACAGCATGTGTGCACGGTGCTCATATAAAATGAGAGAGGATAAATTGGTACAATGCATGGCAAAATATCAGAGTCTGCAGTAGAAATGTTTGTATGCACAGTATGCCTGGTTCACTTTAGTTATTTCATGTAAACCAGGCATCCTCCATCTACCAGACAATCTCTGTGGCAGAACCCACAACTGTCGTCAAGATTTTCATACCATGACACTGATAACTTCCAAACAGAGTAGGAGTTCCTAAAGACTGTCTCTCACTAGTACCACTAAAATATGGCACCTCTATGAATATGTGCACCACTTGTTCTCTTGGACATGAAGACACATATTGCCTTAACTAATTTGGCCACATGGATTTTCAGACATCCATCTGAGGACACAGTGGGAGTCTCCCAGTCACCGGCCTCAGAGCTACTGAACATGTTGAATGCTGTGCTTATACAACATGTTGGGGTTCATGCTTATCTCCCAGTACCTCACAGGAGAGAGCTACCACCATATGTGGCTTCTGTGATAGTGCCCTTTTTCCTTCAGTGCTGAGTATATTGACTGCATGCATGTTGCATTTAAAGTAGCAGTTGGTTCACAAAGGGATATGTGCAGATAGCCTCAATGCCAACATATGTGGAATGATTTTCCAGGTGGCTTACATTTAGTAATCGTGGAAATGACAGTGTCTAATAATGAATAAATATGTGTACCCAATGTGCAGTACCAAACAAAGTATTTCATATGGTATGTAATACAGGATAGTTACTGGAGCCATGGATTATGACACCAGTGTGACATCTCTATACTACTCAAACGTCATCATAATGTTGCTCTTGGCCAGTCCCATGCTGTAGTGGACTATATATTTGGGCTATTGAAGGTTCTAGCATCTTACATTGACAATTTGACAATTCCATCCTATGCATTGCTTAATTTTTGCTTCATTTCTTTTTACTTTTGTCTCAGTTGATTTGAATATGAGGTTACGCCCTCCTCAGTTCTGTTCCATCTACTGTCTGATTTGGCTATATTTTTCTGGAGTGTTTTGGAGATTTTCTGTCATCAATAAATCAAACTTTTTTTCCAACACTTTCATGGTTTTAGCATCAAACTCAAGGACTTACTGCATGTTGGGTCTTTCAATACTGATTGTAAGACTACACCTCATGGCTGGTAATCAGAATGACCCAGATGTGTGTTTATATTTTTTTATTTTAATTTTTGGTTATCCAAAGGCAGTATCTGCAGGAGCAGTATTTATCAAAGTCTATCAAAGTCCAGATTAGAGCTACCACAGAGGTTGATCTTATATTTTAAAGTAAAAATTTTCAGTTGTCAGTAGTGTGTTCTTAGAGACTGAATGAAGAACATTTTAGTCCATTCTTTCTTTTTTTATACACTTTGCTTGAAATTTATTCTGCCTATAGACAACCACTTACATTGCCTTTTTTTACCTGTGGTTGCTCACTGTCACTTACTACAAACACAAAGTACCCTCCCTCTCACTAACTTGAACCTACTGAGCCACCTAGCCCACCCATAATCTAACCTTAGTAAACTGCATAGCTCTTCCAGAGTCTTAACTCTAACCCTAAAACTGCCACCTGGTCCCTAACCCTAACCTAAATCCTTGCTTCCTAACTATAATCCTAAAACTCCCCTTCTGCTCCGTAAACTTCAACTCCCCAATCTTTCCCTAACCCTAAACTCTACTGCTGCTCCTTATACATAATTTAGACTCCCACCCCCTCGCACCTTCTCACAGCTACCACACTTACCTTACTTGGACTTGAGTATGTATTCAGCAAGGTGCAACAGCTCCACTCTCTCCGCAGGGCATGAACAATACTGCCCATGCTCCCAATATCACCCACCCCTCCCCACCTCCTTCTTCCTTCCTTCCTTTATTCCCCACCTCCTATTCTGGGATGGAGGCATTTCTACTTCAACGCAAATTGGTTTAGCTTAAAACAGACAAGTGTGTAAGGTTCTTTCCTCAGGACACTTTAGAACCTTTCTTCCCTTCTACGTTATGTCATGTCAGATCTTCAAGTTGGTCCTTTTAGGAGAACAGGAGATTCTTTTGCCAAAGGTAGTCTTGATTACCCTGGATTGGTAAAACCTGAATTGTTACATTCACATGCACAAAGACCACAGACAGTAACTGGGTTTCAGAGTAGGGTGCAGACTCTTTCAACTGATCTCCTTTCATTTTGACATATTGACTGCACCAAGAATGTTTGCCAAATGTTGCATACCTGTGATTTGATTTCTGCCTTCGATCCAGGTTATCCATATTCACCCATATTTGGAATATTGTTTGGTCCATGCTACTTCAGCAAAATAAAGTATATGGTACTGACACATTTTAAACACTGCCTAACAATCCAGAAGCTCTCTCTGAACTTGTGCTAGCTGAATGTAATTTCAAAGATATCAAAAACTTTCTTAGAGGCATTACAAGATTCAGAACAGGCTATTCCTACAAGAGGACAAATCTATTCAGCTGATTTGGTTCAGAGGACAATTATGTTATTTCAGGTGTTCTTGAAGACCCTAGAGTATATATTAGCCTCTATGTTGATGCTGTTGTTGACTAGGTAATACATAAGAAGGATACAGGAGTATTTCAAAACATTTGTGAAAGTAACAAAATTACCCACCGTAAAAGGTGTTGCCCAATTCATACCTCCCAACTGTACAGATTTTCTCAGAATGTTCAAATTTTTGTCTCATATGTTGGTCCATTTTTCATAAAATTGTGGTTTTCTAGCATATCATTAGCAAATCACTGAAGATTTAATTCAAAAAATAATGAAAGACAACTAGACGTCATACCCTACACAAAATTCACTGTAAAACCTGTTATTCTATCTACGTTCTAAGTATGTAAGAGCAGTATTTAAAACTTGTCCCTATTTTTGGGCCTTTACCCCCCCCCCCCATTATCAATGGCTTTGTCCAGATTTCTTGCTCTAAAAGTTTGAGAGGTGTGTTGCCCCTAATCCAACTAATTAGGATGTAATTCAGCTGGTATTGTCTCAACAAGTGTTAAACTACCAGAGGATGTCTTTTCTCATTATAAAAAGTATACAGACTCTGACTATAAACATCCCAGATGTAGCTTGGACAACCCATACTGCCCACTTGAAGTTAACTCCTTCATGGAAATAAGGCATGGTAAAAGGAAATGATGTCCAATATCCCAGTCTTAATAGTTTACAAAGGCGATCTGGCAACCAGGGACATTGAATGCCATTATAAACAGCATCACAGTAATGAGGTATACAAATACATACTGTATGTGTGTATATGTAGGGGGGTATTCATTTTTACTAGCTGTATAAACTGGTATTTGATAGCCTGAAGTAAAAGTTCTAAGCTAGTCTTTTATCTCCATATATTCTTCATTTCCTCAGACTGGAATGATGTAGCAGACAAATTAATTAAGCTCACACCCAACAATCATAAACAGAAGCTGTATAACAAAGCTACCCAATGTCTAAGGCAGATATGGTGATTCTCTGTGTTAGACCAGTTTACATCACAGCAAAAATACCAGCTGAGGAAATTTTCTTAAAGATACCCATGAAAAAAAACATGAGAAGTGAATGCCTTTCATTCCTTTGGAAGGAAATCTCCTATACATCTTTTCTCACATTCCACTCATCTCCAAAAAATTGCAAAAGGCAAAAACAGACAAAGCAAGACTTGTTTTAGTGGCACTTTTGTGGTCAAAATAAGTATGGTTCTTTCATTTGGTCAATTTCAGTGAAGAAGGATCACTGCAACTTCTAATGGTCTGCACTATTCTGACCCATTAGGAATGGTTATTGGTATTCCCTTACTGGAAGAGGGTCTGGCATGGATGTTCTCAAACTGGTATAGTGTAAAGATCAGTTCTCAGAAAAGGTGCTGCACATTATGCAGGAGACCAAGAACCCAGGAATTAGAAAATCTCATCTCAACAAATGGGAAAAGTTCTCCAAAATGAGTAGTTCTAAGAACACACGTAGATTTTACAGAATCTGACATTTTGCAGTACCAAGCAGAACTCTTGCAAGATGGCTTATCTATACTTATGATAAGGTACACCTTTCAGAAATTGCAGAATGCCTCCATTGAGCCCTGCGTTGCCTACTATACTATGGTGAAACAGTTTCTAAACAGCCCTGCACCTCAAGCCTTTTGATAAACTGGTGCACTTCCATGGGACCTTTATTTTGTTATGGGTGAAAAACTAACTGCATCCAGTTTGAACCCAGTGCATTGTTTGTAGTTAAATCATTGCCCTTGAACATGCTGTTTTTATTGACTCTTACCTCAGCAATGTATCCTGAATGTAAAGACTGCTGTAAGGTGATTCATAGAGATACTGTGAACCTTAGAGCTGTCACTTTCATCATGTCAGAGCTAATTTCAGAAGTAATAAACCAAAATATGAAGCACAGTGCAAGAACAAACTAGTAAATGAAAAGTGCACTGTGAAGAGGATGAACTGCACCGGACAACTAGGATTCCAATACCAGCTTTATTGTACGTTAAACGTTAAACAAATAACACGTTTTTCGTCACTTAGATCAGACTTCATCAGACAAGAACTAACACAACAAATAACCATTTATATTGGGCATCTGAGTCAGTTAGTTGCACTGCTGACTCCTGTTTGCAACACGCTGGTTAGTCAGAAAAGCAACGCGACACCTCCGGGTAACCAAAACACTCTACGCACGCATGGAGAGAGCAATGGAGGGACAACGAGTAATGGGACTAACCGGGACAGCGTGGAATTTGCGAACACTGGTCCTAGTGGAGCTAACAATTTTCCCAACATCGTGAATCGAGACAGCAGTCCTGTTTTGGAACAGAATAACTATGGCAACACTCGTAGGCTGCCTGGAAATCAAGGTGACTGTTTATATAACAATGATGTTACTCTTAGCGAGTGGCTCAAACGGAAAGTAGCGTTTAAAGACATTTCCTGTATGGACAATGATAATATTTGTACCTATGCTGACCATTTGCATCAACTTAATGATTTATTATTTAAATATAGGATTTTGAATATTGATAATGCGTATTTAAAAGAGTGCCTGCAGGAAAAAATAGTTCCAAAGGGTTTACGTATATACAAATACCCTAATAATGTAAAAGAAGGCACTAAGTTCTATGATAAGTTGCTTAATATGTTTGACGGATGGGGCTTTGAGCTCCTGAGAAGTATTATTAAGAACAATGAAGACGATATTGATTGTTTAATGAAGCAAATTGATGTTGTAAATGGAAAAATCACAAATGACCTTTTATTTACTGTTGATTTAGAGAGAAAGAAATATTTAGATTTGAGAAAAGACATAGATGTGAAATGTGAGAGAATTTTAGAAAAGAAAAAAAGAAAAATCTTAAGGGACACGTTTGAATATGAGAAGGGTATTCAATACCCAAAACCAAGAATTATTTTTAATTATAAAAATGAGAGATTTTTACACAATGACACATACAGGCATGATATTAATGAGGACAATGAAGAGGGACAGGCTGATTTTGTACATGACATTTTTGACCCTTTAGAATTTCCCCCCCTTCGGAGGTCAGAAAGGATCAGAAATCAAAGAGAAGAGAATTACCAGAAGAAAGGATGGAGGGGAGGGGGGAGAGGAAGAGGGAGGAGATATTAGTCACGGTCCCTGCAGAAACATCAATTAATGAGAGCATTTTGAGCATTGATATCAACAATATTGACACCAATATTCAACGCACTGGTGACACCTCAGTCATTTGTACATGTGCTAAATACAAGAATTTTAACATTTTTAACTATACAGAACTTGAAATTGATGATATCTATTTTGAGTTGTTTTCCAAGGGACTCAACTTTGTACCAAAAACTAAGTGTGACATTACTAGAATGATCATTGACATGAAAATGTTTTTGAGAAAAATGAATCTTGAGTTAATTTGTGGGGGCACTCCAGGAGAAGTAGATTATTCTGATGAATTAATGAAAAAAAGTATATGGAACCCCCCATACACCCACAACTAAAATATTTTGAAAAAATTATAGAGAATGAATTAAGAAAAGCAGTCAAAATCAACCATTTTGCTCCAAACCTCACAGTAAACGAGTTTTCACTACTCAAGAGTTTAAAAGAAAATACCAACCTGAGAATCATGAAACCTGATAAAGGGGGAGGATTGGTCCTTATGAGCTCTATCATGTATGAAGGCAAAATGTTTAATCTTTTACTTGATGAGTCTAAATATGATAATATCTCTATTAATGAGATTAATATTGGGTACAAAAGGATTTATACAACATTATATGACTTATTCTTGGAGGGACTTATTGACTACAATATGTTTGAATTTTTATACAATAGTAAACCAAAAATTCCTTCAATTTTCGGGATCCCCAAAGTACACAAAAATTGTGGTGATCCCCCTCTACGTCCTATAGTGGCTGCAGAAGGTTCAGTCATTTCCCCTTTAGCTAAATATATAGATACCAAGTTAAAGGATATAATGGTTAGGGGTATTTCATATTTAAAGGACTCATGGGATTTTTTGGGTAAAGTGAAAAATATTACTACTACGAAGGATATTATTTTTGTGACCATAGATGTTATTGATTTGTTTGGTTCAATACCTCACAATACAGGAATGGATTGGTTTGAAGAAGCTATTAGGTCTTTCAAATCATTAAAAGATGATGAAATTCTTGTATGTGTAAATCTTATGGAATTAGTTTTGAAACATAACTATCTATTTTTTCAAGGTGAATATTTTCATCAAAAAAGTGGGGTGGCTATGGGAGCAAGGTGTGCTCCAATATACGCTAACATGGTTTTAAATACATGGGAAGACAAATATATTTATAATGGGAGTTATAAAGACTGCTGGGTTCTATATAAACGCTTCTTAGACGACATTATTATATTTTGGAAGGACAGCATTGACAGGTTAAATTATTTCATCCAGTATATTAACCAGACTACTGCTTTTTTAAAATTTACCCATGACATCAATGTAAATAGCATAAATTATTAGGATATCACATTAGAAAAAGAAGGAGACCATTTGAAGTCAAGGGTGTATAGGAAAAAAACTTTTTCCAACTCCTACTTACACTACAAAAGTGCACACCCTTTACATCAGAGGAAGAGCATTGTAAAAGGCCAAATGGTTAGGATCTCAAGAATGACTTCTAACAATCAAGATTTCAGTGATGAAATTGATTTCTTGGTTAGTATGTTTTTGGACAGAGGTTACCCTATAGATTTTTGTAACCGTATTAAAATAGAAGTCATAGAAGGGAGAAAAGATAGATTTGCACCTATATTGAGCTATCATAATCCCTCTATTGTTGCTAACGTTCAAGCACTAGGTTCATTAGAAAATAAGAAAAAAGATATAATGTATACTCATTCATTTGTCACCCAATATAGTGGTGATGCAGGCATTCTAAAACAAGTGTTTTTTAAGGAATGGGACAAATTCCTTAATATCACAGACCTGAATTTCAACAAGTCGATTGATTCCTTTAACATCATTTTTAGAAAAGGACGCAACATTAAAGATTGGTTGATAGCTCAACATAGGGAAAATAAGAAAAGCAATAAAATTAAGGGTACTTATTCCTGTGGAATGTGTTCACAATGTTCATTTATGACTAATACACAAAAAATTTTTGTTCAAGCAAGATAAAAAGATATTGTTGGCAAAACATACAGCAACTGTAATTCTTTTGGAGTTGTATATTTTGCTTTATGTGACATCTGCTCGGCCTTCTATGTTGGTAAGACCAAGAGAAAGATTAAAAGAAGGATTTATGAACATTTGAATGATATTAAAAAGAAGAAAGAATACAATGCACTATATAAACACTTAAATATTTGTCCTTTGGCAAAATATAAATTTTTCATTTTAGATGAGGTAGCGAAAGATGAAAGAGGTGGCCTTTGGGAGACCCAGATAGAATATAGGGAATTATTTTGGCAAATCATTTTGGAGGCAAATAAATTCCCTGGGTTAAATGATAATATCTCCCTTGCACCAGTTTTAAAATTAAGGGCAGCTAAATTATAACACTTTTTATTTTCATTTTCATGTCATTTTATTGCTTTTATATATATATATATTTAATACATATATTTATATTTATATTTATATTTATATTTATATTTACATTTTATGGTACATTTTTAACAGCCTATTCTGAATCAATTATTTTCCATAAGGCTTTTTTAGATCATATTATATGATTTTTTACATATTTGATTAAGGTGTTGGTATAGAATATAGATGCACATCTTTTAGCATATACTTGCTCTACTCAATAACAATAGTAATATTGATGCTATGTTATTTATTTATTTATTTATTATTATTACATGTTTCATGCCTGTACATATATATATATATATATATATATATATATATATATATATATTACATGATTCTATATTATATTATATTATTATTATATTATATTATCAATTTATTACATCCATATTGTATATATATATATATATATATATATATATATATATATATATATATTATTCATCGGGTCATTTTTTTATGTTTTGTGGTCATCCATTTATATTTATATTTGTGTACATATTTTTATATATTTATTCATATACTTCATTTACAACATCTATTATACCATTATTATATATTATATATAATCATTATTTATTCCATATATACATATATTTTTTACATTTCATAGATCTCAATACACATATATTTATTATTCAGATACTATTTAAAACAGTTATCATTCATCAATGGAGCACAAAATTCATGATGGAAATTCAGTGTACATCTAATCTTGACCACTAGATGGGAGGATTGTTGGCGATTTTTCAACACAAATTAGCTGTTATTATCAAACAGGTGCAGTTACAAAGTTTTTTAAAAATTCATTTTATGACATTATTTGCTATTGTAAAAGGGGTATATATACATTTTATATCTGTGAATCACAGTACTTTATTCTGACTTGTTCAATGTCATATATTCGTATTTCAGTACATTCATTCATATTTATGAGCATTGCCAGATTTCCATTGGTTATTTCAAACAAAGGGTCAGCATATATAAATGGTTGTTTGTTGTGTTAGTTCTTGTCTGATGAAGTCTGATCTAAGTGACGAAAAACGTGTTATTTGTTTAACGTTTAACGTACAATAAAGCTGGTATTGGAATCCTAGTTGTCCGGTGCAGTTCGTCCTCTTCACAGTGCACTTTTCATTTACTAATTTCAGAAGTAGCCATACCTCCCAACCTCTAAGCACAACAAATTTGTACATAGCCAAAAATAATGAAGGGTTAAAGGCCCAAAATCAGGAACTGATTTTAAATATTGTTCTTATAAACTTAGAAAATTAACAGAATAACAGGCTTTGCATTAATATGCATCTTCTGGGGGCTATTGAGTCTGAAATTCAAATGTATGTCATTATTTACTGTGTTTAATCCTGTTCTTAATGATTTGGTAGAAAACCACAACTTCTATGAGGAAGAGGCCAAAAATATGAGGTAAAAGTCAGGACATTCAGAGAAAATCTGCACAGTTTAGAGGTATGGAAGTGCCACTGAATCAGGCCATACCACTACCTATTTTATATCCCAACTCCTCAAAGATGGGAAAGAGGACATTGTTTTTATTTATTTATTTTTTTATTTATTTAACATTTGTTTACCAGGAAAGTCCAACTGGAACAGAACCCATTTTCAGCGGAGGCCTGGGGATAAACGCTCCAGCCACATGTCTTTGGAACATGGGAAGAAATCAGAGCACCCAAAGGAAACCCATGCAAATGCAGGGAGGACATGCAGACTCCACACAGAAGGCACCCCAGCTAAGAATCGAACTGAGATTCTCTTGCTGTGAGGCGACAACACTAACCACTTCACCACTGTGCCATCTGGTACATTTCTTGGATGTGCATCATTAGTTTAGATATCATATATCAAGAAGAAAATATCTTAGTCAGTAAGACTAGCTCTTTGTATCCTTTATGCCAAGTGAGCCTTTGTCCAAGCAAATACTGCATGAAGCAAACCAACTGCATTATTTTCTGTGATGAGAACACTAAAAAAGCCCTGAAAGGTACTATGAAAGTCCCCTGTATTTGGACAACAAAAAATACGACAGCCTTCTTTAGAACGATATAAGACAACTGCTTCTGCATAGTAGCCACCCTGACCCAGATCACTGTATGCACATTTTCCAAACAGTACAATCTGGATCTCCGGTCTAGCAGCAGGGGTTGATTTGCTACTGCAGTCCTACAGGCATGCTGTAATAGCCATCAGTACATGAGAGTAACTAACGTCTTTAGTAATCCTTCCCAAGGATAAGGAATTACAGTGCAGCACTGATCTGCATGCTGAACATAGTATATGTGCTTGACTAGGGTCCCTATCAGTATCTCGAACGCTGACAATATCGAATTTGATGTTATCGCATCAAGAATTCTGAAAGGGCAGAACGTCGAACGAGTAAATGGAAATCGCTGTAAGAGGAGATTTCTGTTTACCTCAATGTAGTGCGATCTCGGAGTTGGTATATTTAAGTAGTGGGGGGTGTAGGGGGTGCAGGGGGGGGGCTTGCCCCTCTGCCTACACCCTTTAGTTTTTTTTTGTTGTTTATTTTTTTTCTTGGCATTCGAAAATTGGATAGTTCGATCATGTCAGTTCGACATTGTGATTCGAACTATTCAATTTTCGAAATGCTGATATAGATGCGCTTGACTAGGCTAACTATAACAGCAGATGTTCAAGTAATAGGATCACTGCTGCAGTATAAGCTTCTGTCCACCTGTGCCTGGTTAGTGGTCATCTATCCATTGCCATGGGTGGGGTGGAAGAGGCAATAGAATCACACATACTACATAATATGAAAGTGGTCAATTATTGAGCATAGAGGCCTTGGGCCCTCACACACATTACTCTTCAGGGCAATCCAAGTGATATCATCTAAACTGTCTTGAAATTAAAGGAGTAAATGTACTAGAATTTTGATTGCTTTAGAGATTAAGGATAGGTATCATTTACCCCAGCTGTGATATATTTGGTAGTATCACATCTACCAAAAAGTAACTTGAAAATGATGGAAGCTACTGTTTAGCCATATGCCATACCAATATCCTAGGCTGAGGATAGGGGAGGATTCCAGCATCAGAATGACAGCATCTAAAAGCTCTGGAAAACAGAACAGAAAGGCAGACATCTCCTTGCAACATGAATCATATTGAAACAGTGAGCCTAGAAATGTCTAGTATTACACGTAGTGTTCTCACACTGAGCTGTTCTATATTTTAACAATGATCAATATACATGGACTAGGGCATTAAATAAATTCTGATATTAGAAATAAATCATGGAAAGCTGTAACGCTCAGGCTCACTTCAGTCCCCTATCCTACACCCATTCCCACCCACCCCTACATCACTTAAACTTATAGTTATAGACCACAACTTCAATCAATTCTCACACTCCCAATTACCCTTTCATATCACACCTATCATCCCCCATAGCAACACACTCCATCACACCCTTAATACTACACCCTTAATACAACACTCAGCCCATACAGTTATAGATATTACCCTTGTACACACCCCACTATTTCTGAAACTAGACAAAATGTACTGCATACAACACACCCAACTACTAAAAGCATTATTCTACCCATTAACAATCTCCACTCTACTCCTGCTTTCCATGCTCTCCTCTTACCACACTCAACTTCATGGTAGCAGCCCACTCCCATGGCAAACAGAATCCATAGCCGATCCCATAAAACTAAAAAACCTCCACAGCAGAGCTGCAATAAGGTTCAGGAGCAAAATCAAGGCACACCGGGGAATGTGGAAAAAATAGGTTTAATGTCCACAAAATCAAGGATTAAGTGCTTTTGTACAGGTACTTCAACAGAATCAACAAGTATACAGTCAAACACACTTAAATACCCCACCCTTGATCACATATCTAATAAGAATCACACATCTGTTAACTGTTTAAATGACAAACAATAAAAAGGCTTAAAATGGAATAAATACAAACAATCAAAAATGTAAGTTACACATATAACATTAAAAACATACAATAGCATTCCTTTAAAATAAATTTAAAAAGTTTTTATATCATCCCAATTATACCATATATGATTTTAACTTTAAAACATTGGTAATGGATAAACTCTCATTAAGGCCAGGGGGTTAGTGGAAAGTCGGACTTTCCCAGTAAACAAATGTAAAATAATTAAAAAATAAAATAAATAAAAACAATAACATTCAAATTGGTTCTTAAATGGTCACAAACTTTAAACAATTATGAATATTTGAAAATGCCGAACAATTAAATGTTTTTCCCAGGAAATCCAGAAACATATATATCATTTTATAGCCACAAATAAAGTTAAGATATGCATTATGAAAAGCTTTAACTGTACTCTAAAATGCAGGAATACTTTGCAGCATTTAATTCTTTATTTCTCTCCTGTTAGTTAATAAATATTGCTGTCAGTTAAAAACTGATAAGCTGCGGTGGTGCAGCAGTTAGCGTTGTTGCCTTACAACAAGAGGTTCTCCTGTTCGATTCTCAGCTGGAGCACCTTCGGTGCAGAGTCTGCATGTTTTCCCCGCGGTCGAGTGAACTTAAAAAAAAATGCAGGTAGGTGTGTGCATGTGCGGGTGTGCCTTCTTTGAAGGTTGGGCACCGGGCTGGCAACTCAACACTGTAAAAAGTCAGTGCCAATCATTAGCAGACCAGAGTTCCACTCTGGAGACCCCTAACCGGGAAAAGCCGAAAGACTTTACTGAAAGTGTTTGTAGATGTATTAGAGTGGAGCTTTTCTCCTCGGGCCTCCGCTGCAGATGGGATCCTTGCACAGTCGGACTTTCCCAGTAAACAAATGCAAAATAAAATAAAAAAAATACAGAAATGCAGATAATTAACAAACCTTGACAAGAGTCTGTAGTATCTCTATTGTCTGCCCATCACATGAAACCACATGCGACCACACCTTCAATTTCTTTAATTGTAAGGAGATGTCTGCATAAAGATTTTATACACAGTGTGAAAACATATTTTAAACAGGGTATCAAATTTGTCCAAGTATTAAGCCAACATACGATAAAGGTTACAAACCAAATTTTTCATGTGAAATTTTTATTTCAGGATTTGTGCCAGAGCTCATTCCTGTATACAAATTAAAAGGATTACTACAGTGAACAAATACACGGTACCTTTAATGTACAGAAGAGATTAAAAGTTTAAGATACACCACTCTGTTTTTACAGGACTGGGAAAGTAATCACACAAAACATAAAGGAAATTTTTGCTTTAATGAAATGGTTTGCTGGCATCCTAATTTCAGCAGCTACAGAGGAAGTAGATTCATAAGAAATATGATCCTTTGTTTCTGAAATCAGTCAGAGTGCGAAAGTTAAACAATGGGCAGAGACGGGTTTTGTAACACATTGCCTAACAGCTCCTCCTCTTTGAAAAATTGCTTTGAATACAGCATGAAATTAGCAAATCATGTTTGCTTAAGAGGGTAGCAGAAGATATGTTTATCATAAATATAGTACTGTGAAATTGATATAATATAACCAGGGAAATGTCATTTTAAGCACGTCACTAAGATAACTACTTTAAGTACTGATAGTTCAAACAGGCTACAGGATACTGTAATGATGCTTTTGATATTATCATTATAAATTAAGTTCTTCATTAGGAACATCTCTTCGTCTAGCACATGATGGCCTGGGTCATAAATAACATTCCTAAATATGTAATCACATCATAACCTAATGTGTGATTTTTTTTCTTTTTGAGTGGAACTGCCATAGAAGATGCCAATGTTAAAAGCGTGCAAACACTGCTATGTTGGGATTAATGGGGGGCAGCTTACACGCTGTGTGTGCATTGTCTTAGAGCACCAGAGTTGCTGCCATGGATGTGCCTCTACTCTGTGGAAACTACTGGCAAAAAACAATGGTATAACCTTCCTCAAAACAGCTCAATGCTTTGTGTTGCTGGGCTGCATTTAACTGTGCTAAATAGCTCTACACAGATTCAGAAGGGAACCTTTAATTAAGGCCTTGGAACACCTAAGACCTGATTGACACTGATGCATGCAGCAGCATCACTTTACTGCTATGTAAGTCAGGCCTTCTCCTCTAAAATCAACTCTCGATTACTGAATCCCTGTAAAGAGACCAGACTAATCAGCATAACAACCAGACTACTATTTACTTAAAATCTATACCAGTAAGGGAAAGTATTTTCCTATTTCTCAGTTTATCAAGTTGTTAAATTTGTTTCTGTTTCTTTCAGTTCTATTAATGCTGAACTTTTGTTCTAATTTTTTTTATTTTGTTCTGATCTCCATGGTATTCTGTTAGCATTGAAACCAGTTTCATTTTGTGGTGGTTTCCCTAAAATTCTGTTAGTGCTGAGACCAGTCTTCCTAACATTCTGTTAGTGTTGAAACAAGTTTAATTTTGCTGTCTCCTTGTTATTCTGTTAGTGTTGAAGTCCGTCTAAGCTGTATCCAGGGCCAGTGTTAGCATTTTGGGGGCCCCCAGCAAATGTCAAGTTGGGGGCTCCCTAGACACTTCCAGTATAAGTATCATCCTATCAATGTCACACCTCCTAAGAAACCTTTTAGTTTGTGCTGTAAATCTTTAGGAGTAGTATGCACAGACAGACCTTAGCTACAAGCTCTTACATTACAACAGGCCCATGTACCACACTATGTTGACCTGTCTAACAAAGGGACACTTACAGTTACTGGCATTTAGTTGCAACAATGATACATTACAACAACTATATGTACAGGTCTGGACTTAAATGAAGTGATGACTTGGCCTACTGTTTCAACACCCCCACGCACACCCTCCAGTCCTCTCCTCTCATCCACCACCCCCTTTCGGGCTCCCCATACCATGCACGTTACTTTTTTCTTCCTTTTCTCACATTTCGCCTTACTCTCAGCCTTTTCAAGAAGCCATAACTTCCTATATGCTCTGAAGTGCATTTTAACGTTTTTTCTTTTCTTTTTACACAACCTTTTCATCCAATAATGGCTTGAACAAAAATGATTAAGGAAAGAAATTCACTGTTGCGGTTCAGCTTTAGTTTTCTTTGCATTCTTTCAGCACACCTTTCCTGACCAAGGCAGCACAGTAATAGCCATTTAGGAAATAACTCAGTTAAGCTGGTGCCCCCAAAGCCATAGAAGTTATATATGTGTCCTGTGATGCATTTCAGAGCATTTACTCAGCATTTTACTCCAATGGTGGCCTAAATAAAAATCATGAAAAATAAAATAATTTCAGTCTTATTTTTTTCTTTCAAGGAAGACATAAATTGTGCCCAAGGCTTAATGTTCAAAGAAGACAAAATAGTAGCTCACAATAAACTAACAAGCCAGTTGTGGAAATGCATAGGTCTTATCTGAGAATACTGCCTCCTTCCATAACCCCCACACACACACACACACACACACAAAAGACAGTCACTGCCTATACATTCATCTGGTGCTGGACTAGGATGAAAGCAGAGGTTTAAATTGCCTTAGCCATATATTTCAAGTGACTGCTGATATATGACATAGCATGCTTCCTCACCCCTAACCCTCAAAGAAATCCCCATGTATATGTGCCTGATGTGTGATTGTGAGAATGATTTCAGTAATATATTCTAATTTGTTGCTCTTAGACAGTACACCACCCCTACACAAGCTATAGCAACCTTCTTTTTACACCTCTGAGGTTTGTGAGAAAAGTAAATAAACGATTACCACACTGTCCTCAGCTCAATCACAAGCTATAATGACTTCATGTGCACACCTCTAAGGTTTGACTGTGATGAAAACTAAAGTTGTAATAACCACAAAATCCCCAGATCCCCAGCAGCTTTCTGTACACACACATTTGAGCAGGGCTGGTTTTAGAATGGGTGTGGTTGAAACCAGAGGCTATTATTAGCTTTATTCTAAAAGGATCATATCTCAGCATTGTTAAGGTTAAACAGCTCAATCAGAAAACTGATACATTTTTTGTCCTCATTTTTCTTCAATCAGCAATAGCTTTTGTGTGGGTCCCCACAGAGTCAAGGATGATTATGGGAGCCCCCAGTATCCATTTCTACAGTCTGTTGAGTGGGGGGCCACCCGACTCCAAGAAGATTTAAGTGTCTGAATGTTCGGTGATATATCGTATGTCTTTCTTTTGAAATATAATTACTTGTTAGGTACATTTTTTACTGATACCCAGAAGAATAATGTCTATGTCCTACAGTCTGTTGAGTGGGGGCCACCAGACTCCAAGAAGATCTAAGTGTCTGAATGTTCTGTGATATATCTTATGTCTTACTTTTGATATATAATTACTTGTTAGGTACATTTTTTACTGATACCCAGAAGAATAATGTCTATGACCTGGCATTACTGGGTACATGCACATACAAAAATCAGTGATATTTTTTACGCACACACAAGGATAAGCCATAGGAGTCCTAGTTTTGTAGTTATTTCAGCAACACTGGTACTGCCACACCAGATCAGTGACTGCTGTTTAGCAGTCATCAAACAGCAGCAGTGGTAAGTCACTTATTTCCCTCATTGAGCAGTAATGCATGCCTGTCCTGTCCCTGATTTCACAGACCTTCCCTGATTTTGTTCATACATTTGCTTTCTCCTTCGCAAAAAGTTTGATTTGCTGGTAAATCATTCAGGATTATAAACAGTCAGTCAATCCAAACATCTGAGTTTTATACTTATGGTCCAAAAATATGTCTTGATGCAAAAGGTGTTATTCTACTAACTTTTTAAGTGCATTAGAGTAATATTTAAAATGTAGTCCTGATTCTGAGCCTTTATTCTATTATTTTTAGGATTGCACTGAATTCTTAAGCAAAGGAATTGAGAGTTATACTATCTGGTGTTATGCTTGTATTTATAAAACTCCCTGAAAGAGAAAACCATCCCTGATTATCAGAAGTATCAGCTCTTCTTAAAATCCAAAATTTGCACCAAGATAAGTCACTTTGGGCTGCTGATCTCTCTAGTGCATACCTTGCTCATGTTCATTATCAGCTTCACCCTAACAGGGTCATATCACAGCCCTGTTTAGGTTAAAGAGCATAATTAGTAAATTAATAAATTTTTTTCTTCCTCATTTTCCCCAACCTGCAGAAGCTTTTGTGGGGCCCCCACACAGTCAAGGATGATTAATGGGGGCCCCCTGCAGCCACAGGTATAGCAAGTGGAGAAAATGTCCAACAGCAGGATTTAACTAAGCCACTATACATATAATACTATACTAAACTATAGGCATTATGTCTGTGGTAAAATATTTAAACACTGTTACTACAACCAGAAATATCTTTTGAGTTTTAAAGGAGGTAGAAATAACAGTTATCCATGTGGTTTATTAAGTATACAAGAATGCTAGACTAGCTTTTGTTGGTTTGACAGACATGTAACAAAATATCAGGATAAGATAACGTGTTGTGGTTGGGGGCCCCCAGCGACCGCAGGGTTCACTGGTGCCTAAAGAAGGCTATGGCTGTATCTCATTTGAGGATTTGTATTTCTTCCTATTACTGTACTTGATTGGATGGTTTTGCACTACCTTTTGTTTTGTACTTATGTTTGCTCTAATCTATTGCTTTGTACTACCATTAGAACTGCTTCTAAATTACTTCGATCTTGAAAGATTGCACTGTCATTTTGTGCTGCTGTTCAGTGTTGTGACTGCATTCCCTGCTAATGCAGTAACTAAATTGCATTAATTACATTACCCTTGCTACTACACTTTATCAGCTTTCAGATACTTCTTTATGACCAGTGTTATTTGTATCGCTACTTAAATTGCTTCAGTTTTGCTACACATCTTGCTCTGCTGTTCAGTTCTTGTGTACAGCCTCAGCTATTGCACCAACTGGATTGCATCACATTATCAAGTTACTCTGGCTAAATACTGCATGCCTGAATCTTGCTGCTGTATTTGTCAGCTAATTATATTGTGGGAAATTGATGTTCAGCTGGATATTCCTTTGTGATTATTTCCTGCTTTGAAACTATAAAACATTATCTATAGTTCTGTTGCTGTGACCACTGTTGTACTGGGAATTACTCCATTTATACTTTGTTGTACTGGGGATTGCTTTGTTTATAATATGAAACATATATAGGCGTTCCTCACTATTGTCAGTGGTATAGTGATTGTGTAACACATTTCTGTGGTTCTCATTTGCTTTCTGAGACTGACAGTTTACATAGTCCTGCTGCTGTTGAGTACCTCTTACACCCTGAAAGATGGGTCCATTGTATAATGCTATTAACATGAGACAGTGTTTATACTTCTTTCATAGAGGCTACCTATGCATGTACAATAAATGTCTTGGCACTTAACATTAATTTTAGATAGATATGATGCTCCATTACTAGGAAAGGACACCGTCTCATGTTAATTAGAACTAAGCAATGGGCCTATCCATTTTTGAACAGACCCCATTTATAATCTGTTTTAACCTATTCCTAATATTATACTGCAGAGGCTGAATTTAGCTTTTCCTGTAGATTTACATTTTCTACCGTTCGTACTATAGCAGGCATATCCTTCATAATGTAACAGGTCCATCATTTCCCTTCAATACTAGACCTTATAACCACTGTACTTTGATCATTACCTTGGGTCTTAGAATCTAGCATGCTTCCTGTTATCCAGTAATGTCATACCTTTGACATCACTGTAGGTCTTAGAATCTAGCATGCTTCCCATTATCCAGTAATGTCATACCTTTGACATCATTGTGGGTCTTAGAATCTAGCATGCTTCCCGTTATCCAGTAATGTCATACCTTTGACATCATTGTGGGTCTTAGAATCTAGCATGCTTCCCGTTATCCAGTAATGTCATACCTTTGACATCATTGTGGGTCTTAGACTCTAGCATGCTTCCTGTTATCCAGTAATGTCATACCTTTGACATCACTGTAGGTCTTAGAATCTAGCATGCTTCCCATTATCCAGTAATGTCATACCTTTGACATCATTGTGGGTCTTAGAGTCTAGCATGCTTCCCGTTATCCAGTAATGTCATACCTTTGACATCATTGTGGGTCTTAGAATCTAGCATGCTTCCCGTTATCCAGTAATGTCATACCTTTGACATCATTGTGGGTCTTAGACTCTAGCATGCTTCCCGTTATCCAGTAATGTCATACCTTTGACATCACTATAGGTCTTAGAATCTAGCATGCTTCCCGTTATCCAGTAATGTCATACCTATGACACCACTGCAGGGGTTAGAATTTAGCATGCTTCCCATTACTAAGAAGAGTCATACCTTTGACATCACTATAGGTATATCAATTTAGCATGTTTCTCATTCTCCAGTAATGTCATACTCTTGACATCACTGTGAGTGTTAGAATTTAGTATGTCTTCTATTACAAAGTAGAGTCATACCTTTGATATCACTGTGTGTGTTAGAATTTAGCATGCTTCTTCATTACTAAATATAGTCAAATCTTTGACATTACTCTAGGTGTTAGAACTTAGCATGTCTGCCTTAACTAAGTAGATTCATACCTTTGAGATCACTGTGCATGCATTAGCATTTAGCATGCTTCTCTTTACTAAATTAAGTCATACCTTTGACATCACTGTGGGTGTTAGAATTTAGCATGCTTCTTATTAATAAATAGAGTCATACCTTTGACATCACTGTGGTTTTTAGAATTTAGCATGCTTCCCATTATCCAATAATATCATACCTTTGACTTCACTATGGAGGTTAGAATTTAGCATGCATCACACTGCTAAGAAGAGTCATACCTTTGATATCATTGTAGGTGTTCAAATTAGCTATCTTCCCATTACTAAAAAGAGACATACCCTTGACATCACTCTGGGTGTTAGAATTTAGCACGTCTTCTATTACTAAGCACATTCATACCTTAGAGATCACTGTGATTATTAGAATTTAGTATGCTTCCCATTATTCAGTAGGGTCATACCCTTGACATCACTGTGGGTATTAGAATTTAGCATGTTTCCCATTATTAAGTAAGGTCATTCCTTAGACATCACTGTGTGTGTTAGAATCTAGCATGCTTCTCATTACTAAATAGAGTCAAACTTTTGACATCACTGTGGGTGTAAGAATTTAGCATGCTTCCCAATATCCCATACCTTTGATATTTGTTAGAATTTAGTATGCTAATAATTACTAAATAAAGTCATACCTTTGACATCACTGTGGGTGTTAGAATTTAGCATGTATTCCATAACTAAGTTGATTCATATCTTTGGCATCGTGTATGCTAGAATTCATAGGTTCACAGAATAGTACTAGGCTTACTGCCCTTGTGGGTCATTTTAAGCCTAGCCAATTACCCCATGTGAGAATCAAACCCTGCACCTTGTATTTGTAAGGTAAACACCTTAACCATTATGCCAGCTGCCCCACCCATTTAGTAAGCTTCTCATTACTAAATAGATTCAAACCTTTGACATCACTATGGATGTTATAATTTAGGATGCTTCCCATTATCCAGTGATGTCATACCTTTGACGTCACTGTGTGTGTCAGAATTTAGTATGTCTTCCATAACTAAGTTGATTCATACCTTTGACATCATTGTGGGTGTTAGAATTTAGCATGTCTTCCATAACTAAGCAGATTCATACATTTGATATCACTGTGTGTAGGTTAGAATTTAGCATGCTTCTCATTAAATTAAGTCATACCTTTGACATCACTGTGGGGGGTTTGGAATTTAGCATACTTCCCATTACTAAGAAGAGTCATACCTTTAACAACATTGCGGGTATTAGAATTTAGCATGCTTCCCATTATTAAGTAGGGTCATTCCTTAGACATCACTGTGTGTGTTAGAATCTAGCATGCTTCTCATTACTAAATAGAGTCAAACTTTTGACATCACTGTGGGTGTAAGAATTTAGCATGCTTCCCATTATCCCATGATGTCATACCTTTTATATTTGTTAGAATTTAGTATGCTAATCATTACTAAATAACGTCATACCTTTGACATCACTATGGGTGTTAGAATTCTTATCATTATCCAGTAATGTCATACCTTTGACATCATTGTGGGTATTAGAATTTAGCATGCTTCCTGTTATCCAGTAATGTCATACCTTTGACATCATTGTGGGTGTTAGAATTTAGCATGCTTCCTGTTATCCAGTAATGTCATACCTTTGACATCATTGTGGGTGTTAGAATTTAGCATGCTTCCTGTTATCCAGTAATGTCATACCTTTGACATCATTGTGGATGTTAGAATTTAGCATGCTTCCCATTACTAATTAGAGTCAAACCTTTAACATCACTGACCATGTCAAAAAACTCCAGCTTTACTCTGTAGCATATCGCCTACTCCGAGGTGATCTCTGCCTAACATATAAAGCTATGTCAAACCCAGAGCTGTTGGACATGCTCAACTTAAAGAAATCCCAATCCCTCCATGCTACACGCTCTAGGGACCTAAACGTTGTCACCACAATAAACAGGACATGCTGGAGTGATAGATTCCTGTCCCAGAGACTTCCCATACTCTAGAACAAGCTACCCATCTATGGCAAGCAAAGTTCCTCATTAACACTCTTCAAGAAAATTCTTGATGAGTGGATGGGAAATAGGAAATACACCTCAGGGATCACTTCTGTGGCTCTGCTCGACAGGGGCACAGGAAATTAACTTTCTTGGGTTGGCGTAAGCCGGGGAACTTTGTTGGTTAGGCTAACTTAGGTCCTTAGGCAGATAGCCTAGTACCTACCTATGAACCTATAATATTTTTGCTTACAGTCCATGTACAGGACAGTAAGCCATCTGACAGCAGATCTTCCGAAAAAAACGTAAAGATAAAGACAGAGACAGACCACACATGTCCAAACCTACTGACGATGCTCCCGTTAAGCTAGTCATCAGTTCTTTGGTCCTCAGTGAGGCACTTTCACAGCCCCTGATGCCTGCTTCTGTGGATTCGCAGGCTGCTACCGAGACCCTTTCGGAGTCCGGTATGCCGCAAAACTCTTCTTTGACTAAGGATCCTGCAGTCATCTCTCCCTTAGATGGGTCCAGAGCCGCTAAGCAGGTACTGACTTCCAGGGAATTCCTTCGCAATACCGATTCTCGACACAAACCAATGTCTTCTTTTGTGACTATCGTTCTTCTGAAAACTACCGAGTTTCTTAGGCCGAGGGTACGAACCACACCCAAGAAACTGACAATCCAATCTCAGGCACGTGCTTCCTTGCTTCAGTTTCAAATGCTTAAAATGGCAGAAGACCTTATCAGGGGAAACCAAGCTACCCCCTCCAAAAGGAAAAGAGATCTGTCCCCTGTAGTTTTGTCTGAACAAGAGTCAGATGACTCTGATGTATCTGAATATGAAGACATGCAACCCCTCTCTATTTATGAGGATTCTGATGCAGAGGATTCCATCCCTTCAGCCTCTCCCCCAGAGGATTTTTCCTTTGGGAAAACCATTCATACCTTAAGGGAGCATTTCCAATGGGAGAGACAGGACTACACTCAGTCTAAAAAGAGACTCAGGGAATTCTTAGATCTTCCACAGCACAGACCCTTAGCCATCCCCTAGTGCTGGATGTTGTGGAGGATGTTTTCCTGGAATCCAGTTTGACTCCTGACACCCTCCCTCCTGCACCCAGAAAACCAGACAGGTACTACAGAGTCCCTGACTCACACAAATCTTCTTTTTAAAAACCCTACTGCTGACCCTGAGGTAATTTCTCAATGGCCTAAAGGGATTAAAGCAACCTCTGCTAAGAATCCCACCCCCTCAGATAGGGATTCCCGAGCACTAGACAGATGGGTTAAAAAAGTATACACCTCAGTTACTCTTGCTATCAGGGCACTAAATTGTCAGTTCCATATGCTAAAATTTCAGCAACGTACCCTAGAACTCCTCAAACAAAAAATGTCTTCCTTTCCTGCTTGTGCAAAATCTAAAGAGTTACAAGAGCTAATGCATTCTGCAAGTCAAATAACTAAACACACCTTGCACTGTGGTTTTGATGCCCTAGAAGCTTCTTGCAGGGCAGCAGTCACCGGATCTGTCATTAGAAGGCATGCATGGCTTAAGGAACAGCCCTTGCCAGACCATGTCAAATCTAAATTGTTGGATGCCCCCTTGCACAAAGACAACTTATTTGGCACTAAGGCAGAAGAGGTCTTAAAAAGATGGAAGAAAAAGCAAAATCTATGCAGACAGTTAAGGATTTCCTACGGGTCCAGCCACCCAGGTTCAGCAGGCATTGTCCCACCAAACATTGGTCCTTTCCTGCTCTCAATAAGCCAGTTCAGTCCAGACCCTGGGGAGCCAGACCCCCCCAGACAGCAGCCACAGGGAATGCAGAGATCTAAGCAGGGGACTAGCTCCACTTTAAAACAAGGGAGTTCTAAGCTATCCCCTTATGGTAAGAACTCTCAATGACTCACCTCCACCATCCCCTCCCTCTGTCCACCTTCACTTACCCCCAGGAGGAAAGCTCTCCTTTCAAGCAAGCACCCGGGCCACCATTACCAATGACCGCTGGGTTCTCAACATAGTGTCCCAGGGATACAAATTTTTTTTCCACACCCTTCCAACCCCAAAAGGGTTTCCAGATCTACCTCCAAACCAGTGGGCAGAGGCGATAAAGCAAGTCCTTTTCCTGCTCTCTATGAGGGTAGTAGAGCACGTTCCTGCAGAACATACAGGCCAAGGTTTCTACTCCAGACTTTTTCTGGTACCCAGAAAAGAGGGCACCTGGCACCCCATCCTCGATCTATCCATTCTAAACATCTTCCTGGTGATCCCAAAATTCAAAATGCTCACCATCCAGCAGCTGCTACCCATGCTCTCAAAGGATGCTTGGCTAGCCACCCTAGATCTAAAAGAGGCCTACCTCCACATTCCTATCGGGGAATCATGCAGGAAATATCTCTGTTTCAGGGCAGGATCTCAGCACTTTCAGTTCTCTGCACTTCCATTTGGCTTATCTACTACTCCCAGAGTTTTCACAGAATGTCTGGCTCTGGCTACTGCCTTTTTGCAGACAAAGGAATATCCAGATTTACCCATACTTAGATGACTGACTAATTCAGGCAGACAGCCAGGAAAAGCTGCTCAAGCACCTGGCATTTGTAAAGTCCCTACTAACCTCCCTAGGGTACACAATCAATGAAAAGCAATCCAAACAGGTGTCCACCCAAAGGATTATATTCCTGGGAGCAAGCCTGGACACAGCGCCCCAGATGGCATTCCTTACACCAGAAAAGCAAATTTTCCTGACAGCCTACTTCTCTCAACTAGCCACCAGATCCCAGCTATCTGCAAGGAAAATCCTGCAAGCTCTGGGGTTCATGGCATCTTGCATACTACTCATTCCATATGCCAGACTGCATATGAGAAAACTTCAATGGTCCCTAAAAAGCCTTTGGTGTCAACACTCTCAAGATCTAGAGATTCTTATACCTATTATTCCTTGCCTCAGAAAAGATTTTCTTTGGTGTCAACAGCAAGTTCCCACAACAAGAGACTACCTTTCTCATCACCTCTTGCCACCCAGACCCTCACCACAGATGCATCATACTATGCCTGGGGTGCACACCTAAACGGCATGTGCATACAGGGCCAATGGAGCCCACAGCAAATCCCTTTGCACATCAACCAAAAAGAGATGATGGCTGTCCAGCATGCCTTGCTTGCTTTCAAGCCCCTTTTCTCCCCAGGAGCTCTCCTGATCAAAACAGACAACACCACTGTGATGTGGTATATCAACAAGCAGGGAGGGACTCACTCCTACCCTCTATGCAGGCTGGCCATGACCCTTTGGCACACAGCATCTGCCATGCAACTCCATCTGTTAGCACAATTCCTACCAGGTTCTCTCAACTCTCTGGCAGACCAGTTAAGCAGAAATCTGCTGGACCCACATGAGTGGCAGCTCAACAGAAGAACCTTCACCCTAATAACTCAGAAATGGGGCACCCCGAAGGTCGACCTCTTTGCCTCTCACACCAACCATCAGCTCAGCAAATTCTGCACCAGGAAGCATCACTACATGGCTTGGAAAGTGGATGCCCTGTTCTTCCCTTGGGTCAGTCTATCGGTCTATGCCTTTCCTCCCCTACCTCTTATCCCCAGGGTACTGCTCACAATAAGGGAGGAAAAACCAAGGACCATTCTTATAGCTCTAGACTGGCCCCGACAACACCGGTACCCCTTGCTACTCAGCCTGTCCCCGCTGCCTCCATGGCATCTTCTTCAGATTCCAAACCTCCTGACCCAGAGGGAAGGGGAATTCATGCATCCCCAATTACAGACATTCAGTTTGGCAGTTTGGCTTATTCCATAACCCCCAATCAATCTGCCAACCTCAGTAAACAGGTTCTAGATGTTATACATGAGGCCAGATGCCCTAGCACTAGAAAGTCTTATGCTGACAAATGGAAAAGGTTCTGCACGTGGATTCAGACTAAGGGAGCCAATACAGCACAGCCCTCCCTCAGTGTCATCCTGGATTGCTTAGCTGACCTGCTACACAGTGGCCTCTCTTTTTCCTCTATTAAAATTCATGCCTCTGCTATCTCTGCTCATTTTTCCACTGAGCAGCCCCTTTTCAAACACCCTTTGATCAAACAGTTCCTTAGAGGGGCTAGCAACTTGAGTCCACCCAAAGGAGCACCAACCCCAGATTGGGACCTTAACTTTGTGTTGGAAAAGCTCACCCTGCCCCCCTTTGAATAAGCTTCTTCTGTACAGCTAAAATTTCTCTCCTGGAAGACAGCTTTCCTTCTGGCCATCACTTCAGCCAGAAGAGTCTCTGAGCTGCAAGCACTCATGGCTGTAGAACCCTTCATCATCTTCCATGCTGACAGGGTATCCCTCAGGACTAACCCATCCTTCATGCCCAAGGTGGTGTCCAGTGTGGCTCTCAACCAATCCATTCATTTGCCCACCTTTTTTCCTAATCCCAGAAGAAGGGAGAAAGGATCCTGCAATCTCTAGATCTGCACAGACAGCTCAGATTCTATCTAGACAGGACTAAATCCTTCAGAAAGTCTGATCAATTGCTGGTTAGAAGCCATCTCCAAACAAACCATTTCCAAATGTATAGCACACTGCATCCATTTCTGCTACAAACAACATGGAACACTTACCCCCAAGGGGGTCAGGACTCACTCCACCAGAGCAGCCTACACCTCTGCAGCTTTCCTCAGAGGAGTCCCCACCAGGAACTCCTGGAGGCTGCCACCTGGACATCTGTTCACACCCATTTCCTCATCTTTGGGAATCAACTCAAATGTGATGACTGCACAGTGTGAAACTCAGAACATATATACAGTGTGTGTACTTACCATAAATGTAGATGTTTTCTACTGGTGGGGTCTTCCACCAGAACCTGCCACTGATGTAATGACATTGGCTGCCTTACTTTATACTACTGATGACCTGATATCAGTCCTGAAGCGAAATCAACCAACGCAGAAATACTAAGCCTCTGGTATTTGGGCCGGCCGAGGGCTACCCTGGCAGGGATAACCCAAATATGATGATAGCAACAGTGAATACACTCGAACATCTACATTTATGGTAAATATACACAGCTATACTTTTTGAATACTTCCTATAACTACTTTCTCACTGTCTGTCATTGTGAGTTATGAGACATATATACGCATATATATTCCTTTTTAAGGCAATACTATAGGAAGCATTTTTGTTTTTAGTAATGATACGTTGGATATTTTTACATTTTATAACTAAGAATTTTTTAGAATTGTATCAAAAGTTATTTATAAAATGTGTGCATATTTTAACACACAAAATATCGTTCATACATTTCACAACACTTTATAATAATAGTTGGTTTATACATATATATCTTGTTTAGTCGGCTCTGTTTTTTATGTGTAAAATCAAGGGTTAAGCTTTATACTCATTAGCTAGGTAACCAATAAGAAATGAGCAATTAGCATTTAAATAAGGAATTACAATTGTTATTGATTCTGATAAAGTCTCCGGGAGGGAGATGAAAGAGCTTAATCCCATAGGTCATTGTTTTTTTGTTATGTGCTTTTACAGAATTATTAAATTTTTGGACAATTTATCTTGTTGGTGGAATTTTTCTGGACATTCGTTCTGCATTCAGGAGTGGTTTATATAGGGCTTTGCCAGAACTGCCCATCATTTTACGTGGGCAAAACAGAGAGGGAACTGAAACGTAGGATATATGAACACATGAATGATGTCAAAAATAAGAAAGAGTCTAATGCTTTCTTTAATTTTTTCGTTCTTGACAAGGTCCTTCAAGATTTGAGAGGAGGGGACTGGGAAACAGCATTAAATATTAGAGAATTGATGTGGCAACTAAGACTAAACGCCACAAAACATCCAGGATTGAATGAAGGACTGAGTTTGGCTAGTATTCTCAAAGACAAGAGAAATAAGCCATAATGTTCATCATTCACTGAAAAATTTGTACCCCCATCAGCAAACATTATCTCTCCAGTATCTTTTTTCCATCCAAGTTGTTCAAACTTGGTTAACGACACATTTTGTATACTGCATTTTTAATCATTTGTTTTAACATGGTTTATTATGCTAAAAGCAATTTATATCAAGTTTTCCACTTTTTATTATTCTACATTTAATGATCAGTTTGTAAGTATGTCTTATGTTAGTATTTTTTAGATGTATTTTTTAAACAATGCATCTGCAACAGCTTCCATTGGTAGAATTAAACATGTTTTAGTATTTACAGCAGGGATTTTTATTAGAGCTGAATTTTTCTGTTCTCATGCATATTTTTAATAGTACTTTGAGAAATGTAACGTCATATTTATTTTTATTTTTCATGAGCATTTTAAAAATTTAAAAAGCATAAAGTATTTAGTCATCTGCACTAGCTTAAGCACTGTTTTATGAGAAAATTATTCCATAATTACTATTGGTCATTGACGAAAACAATCAATTAATTGATTTGAGTTAATTAATCTAAAACTCCTTGGCCATAGTAGTATAAAAGCAATGTTGTTAGCTTTAACTGGTACACTTGAAAAAGCCTGTTAACAACGGGCGAAAGCGCTTGTGATTTACTTGTCTCGTTTGTTGGAATAAAGCAGTTTTGTTTGGAATCCATCGTTTTCTGCTATTTTTGCTTTACTTGGTAACACCTGGTATCTCTGCAGTTGCATTTTTAAACTACGTGAGCTTGATATTTTACCGGTGAATACTCACTGTCACCGGAGAAGGAACTCAGGTCATTCGCACTTGCTACTTTTTTGGTTTGGATCTTGTTGCTTATTGATTCGTTCTGCATTGTGCTGCTAAAGGAATACATTTGTCTATTTAGCAAGCTGTGAACCATTTTTTCTAACGGTGGTTATTCTTGACTGCTGAGTACAACTTTGAGGAGGGACAGCCTTGATTGGAGCCGACGGTTATCTGTGTGGTGTTTTGGTGTTATTTCCTTATTTTTGGTTATTGGTCATACCTTTGACATCACTGTGGGTATTAGAATTTAGCATACTTCCCATTATCCAATAATACTACCTTTGGCATCACTGTGTGTGAGTTAGAATTTAGCATGCTTCCCATTATTAATAGGTTCATACCTTTGACATCACTGTGGGGATTAGAATTTAGCTTGCTTCCCTTTACCAAGAAGAGTCATACCTTTGACATCACTGTGGGTATTAGAATTAAGAATTAAGCATGCTTCCCATTGTCCAGTAATGTCATACCTTTGACATCACTGTAGTTGTTACAATTTAGCATGTCTTCTACTATTAAGTAGATTCTTGCCTTTGACATCACTGTGGGGGGTTAGGATTTAGCATGTTTCCCATTACAAAAAAGAGTCATACCTGTGACATCATCGTGGGTTTTAAATTTAGCATGGTTTTCATTACTAAGAAGAGACGTACATTTGACATCACTGTGGGTGTTAGAATTTAGCAAGCTTCTCATTATTCAACAGAGTAATACCTCTTACATAAGCATTATATCTGCTTTGTACAATTTTAATCTGGCTGATTGCTATGATTTATATCCCTTGTACAGAACTTTCAATACAAGTCCAAATAACTACCTTCTTTTTTTCACTTCAGTGGTCAGTATAGGCTCACAATCAGCTCTAACCCATTATGTGGTCAACCTCCTTGAATTTTCTCTTTCAGTTATTGAAACAACTGTCTCATAACAATCAGCTATCATTATCCATCAATGACATTATCTGTAAGAGATTAAAGTACTTATTCAGACTGAAGGCTAGCCTTTCACCACAGTCCACATTCAGTAAACAGCGCACTCACACTACACAGCATGCCACTACCACCCTAACATATGCTGAGGTGGTTAAGAAATCTCTTCCTAAGCCCCCTAAGCAGCATGCTAAAAAACTAATCATCTAAGTCACACCACATCATGTACATATCCGCAACACTCAGTCCTGTATCCAGCTGCCATTCCCCTTCCAACAGCCACCAGGGTTACAAACCTAAAGTGTCAAGGTGTGCAGTGTTTGGGCCAACCCTTCATAACATTTCATCATAGATGACTCCATAATTGTACACAGATATGTTACCATTATGAAGCTGGACAAGAAAAGGGTAAGAGTAAAGATGTCTTTCTGAAGCCAGAATCAAAGATATTCCATAAATACAATATTAACCTGGAGGTAGGTCATGGGGATGATTGATCTTAGTTGATCTAATCTGATGGATACACAGAAAGACATGAAGGAGGTAACTATGTAAGTGTCCAGGGCTGGGGAGAAACTGGTCTTGAGTGGCATCTTGCCATCACCAAGAATGATCTTGTGATTTAAAATAAAATAATTGGCTTTACCAATTGGCTGAGTAATTGATGTAATTTTATGTGCTGATATGGGAGGAAATGCTTAACATGTCTTTCTGCTTTGCCTGGGATGGTTTGCATGTCTTTCGGAAGGACTTTTGCTGATGGTCAAAGCTTTGCTGCCCTCATAGTAAGTTTTAGGCAGACTCCACCTATTACACATTTCAGCATAGTAAATTCTGTCATATTATATCAAAGTGCCCTGAGTCCTAATAAAAAAGATACCAAAGCCCTTGGCCCTCCTTACAGTCAAGCACATCTATATCTGTGTAATTATATAAACTTGGTTATACCTGGGTTCAGCACCTATCATGCCTTCAGACCCACTGGTAACTGTGGAGGATTCTCCCTGTGTATCAGAAACGCTATTATCTCATGACAAATCCATTACAAGCCTACCTAGAACTCCTATAGGCCCAAGTTATACCAATCAAATCTACCACATCATTGCAAGCTACAATAACCTTCCATGTCTCCTGTTTACCAAAATAATTACCTAAATGCTTTAGATAAAATTGCTATTCATCCTAATACTGTTCTCCTACGTGACTTTACCTGATCATTAACCTGCAAACCTATACAGCAATAATAAACAGGCCAAGTACTTCCTTGACTTACTTTGTTAGTATCAAATCTCTTGAACACATTATCAGTCTTACCTCTACATAACCAATACCTTTGATCTCATATTTACAAACAGCTTCTTCTTGCATCCCACATTTTATCTCTCCTTCTCGATTTAGATCTAACTGCAAAACCATTATCTTTTTCTTTAACAAACAGTGGTACACCCACTACAAATATCATTGTTTAAGGTATTTTTCAAAAGCAAACCTGTTACAACTTACAAATTACTTAAATTCCAAATTAATCCTTAGCATAGTGACGCCACCCCAAAGCTGTTGCCTTTATCCCCAATTTCTACTTTCACTTAAAATAGCTGAACTGAAATCTGTCTCTATACACAGCAAATATAGATAGAATTTTAAGCACAAGTCCTTGTAGTAAAATATTAATATTGACAAGCTGTTTAACAAAAGAAAGAAAATCAATTCATGCAAAAAAACACTATCTCCCCACCTCAAAAAAAAAAAAAAAAAAGAACTGAAACAGACTACCAACAATCTTAAAAGTATCATTAGAAAATGTAAACCTCAGCAGGAACTTGGGGTAGCCACTTTTACCAAAAGTAACTACAAATCCTTTGTTGGCTGTCAGGAAGCTAGGAAGAAACAATGATGTGAACTTATTTCTGATAATACTACCCACTTGAATCTCAACAAAATAGCCAATGTGCTAGCAGATAAAATTAGTTCCCAGTTTATGGTGACCAGTCACTCAAGTACTCCCCCATCCTCAACGCCCCTAAAATTACCATAGATTAAATTATTTTAGCTCTATCAAAAACTAAACATACCACTTCCATAGTCTCAGTGTACATGCTACGTTTCCTATTCATTAGCACTAAATTTAGCCTGAATGAGCTTTTCCTTAACACTTTTTGATATTAATGCACAGGTAGAATTACCTGTATGGCCCCCCATTACACAAGGGTAGCTCTACAATCATTTCAGGCAATTATATACTTATTAATCAGACTAAACCTATTTGTAAGCCTATGGCATACATCATATCTGAATTCAGTAGTAAATAGATATATATCCTTCTGGTCCTTGACCCAAACCAATTTGGTTTCACCAAAGTCAGCCCCTGTTTACTTAACCATGTAAACATCTTCATAAAGGTCAGTGTAGCCACGGACAATGGTCACTGCCTATTTTGGCCTTACCAAAACCTTTGATGCAATCCTTATCCAGGAATTGCTGATCATTTTATTTAATTTCATGTAAAGCCCTATGTTATCCTTTAGGGAACTAACTAGTTAGCTGACAGTACCCACATAGAGAAAGTTGCAGTAGCTTCTTATGACCAAAGAAAACTTGTGCGGATTCAATAAAGCCTACACGGTCCTCTAAAACCATGTGCACATCAGTGCATGATGCACACATGGTATAGAGACATTTTGTATTCAGTATGTGGTTTTACACAGGGTCACCAAAAAGTGTTGTAAAAGGCACTTAAAAGTCACCAATAACAAGTTCAAAGTGCCTACGAAAGGAAAAACTCGTAGTTGAATAAAAAACTGCTTTATTGTAATCCACCATAAACGCTCCTTCATAACATAAACGCTCTTTCATAACATACGTTTTCGTCCACCCTGGACTTCATCAGATAACTTTCTCCCTCCCTTTAATGCATTTATAAACCTTTATTCATTAAAAACAACCAATGAAATTACTTTAATTAGTTTAAAATCATCAAATCAAATCAACTTCATTAGAATAAACTCATGAATATTCATTATTTAAAGAACAATGTACATTAAAACACTACATGATATTAATTCATTTGCCTATCTACCTACCAACTAAATTGAATGAAACATATTTGTTGAGAAACACATGAAATAAAATTCAATTGATTCCTTTTATATAAGTAAATAAATAAATAAATACACACTTAAAAATTGTGTTAAAACATTTGTATTGTGAACATTCTCATTGTAATACTGTTTAATTCCATAGAGTCATACCCCCTCTAGTGTCTCTTTGTCTTTACTACAACTTAAATTTTGTTTGATTTTATTTTCAGCAAGGACAAAATAGACAAGTAGTCATTTAATCCTGGTTCTTTCCCTGCTTCCAGGCTAACCTGCCACCATAACTCTTTACTTTCAAGCACCTCTTCCCAAGGGCCCCCTCTATTATCTATCCTAATTTGCTCCAATACTATAAATTTAAAATTATACCCATTACAATTTATACTGTGTTTGTAAAGTGCATTCGTTTCTTTCCCCTTATTAATATCATATGTATGCTCGTAGATTCTTTTCTTGAGTTTTCTTTCCGTCTTACCTACGTAGAACGATTGGCACTTCACACACACTACTAAATACACCACTCTACTTGAATCACAGTTATAAATCCCTTTACTTTTAATTATTCTTTTTCTACTACAAATATTTACCTCATTAGTATTCATAATATACAGACATTGTGGACATTTTCCACATTTAAAAGTTCCTTTCCTATTATTATTTAGTCCCATTTTATTGTTTCCTATTCTTTCTAGTATACCTTTCAGGTTAGGGGCATTTTTATATATTATTTTAGGTTGTATCCTTTTAATTTCAACTATGTCAGTTAAAGCCAAAAAATTAACCCATTCTTTGTCCAGAATTTTTTTCAAATTCTTATTAGTTGAATTAAATTCTACCACTAAACTTTTTTTGTAACCTTTCTCTGAATTTTCTTCTTTTTCCTTTTTACTTCATAGAGACATTTTGTATTCAGTATGTGGTTTTACACAGGGTGTATAGCTGTGCAAACACAGTAAACACTGTGGCATGCTAATTACAGCATAAGCAGCTGAACTACATGCTAATTAACCAATCCAAGATGGAGGAGCCATTCAACAAGCTATAAAGCATCTGTGTAGACTCAGTGCTGGTTTTCCCTGTGAATTCCAAAACCTTTTGGAATACAGCCACAGAAACTAGGCTACGTGGAAAGAATGTTAGTGGCTGCTGTTGCTCTTATTCATGTGTTTGTGCAGCAGCCCCAATCTATGTTGCTGTTGTTGCTGCTACTAATAGACTATGGCCAAGAAGGAGAAGAGTTTTAGACCCCTGTTTAACTTTTCACAGTCTGCATGAGGTGGAAACTATAGAGCACTACAGGGTAGATCTAGACACACTACAGGAACTCTGCAACCTCTGTCATCCTCAGCTCAGAGCAAGGGCAAACTGAGGGAAACCAGTACCAGTAGAGACTAAGGTATGTGTAGCACTTAGAATTTTAGCTACAGGAACCTTCAAGAGACCTACAAGAGGATAGGCTGGGTTGTCACAGGCATCAGCATCCAGGATCATCCATCATTTCCTGAATGCTATGCTACAAAATGCCAATGAGTACATATATTTTCCCCGTACACCTGAGGACAGAGCCAGAACTATGCAGGAGTTTTACTCTGTAGGACACTACCCTGAATTCATGGGTGCCATAGACTGTACACATGTAGAAATCAAGGTACCACCTGGGGAACAGTGAAGGGTGTATATAAATAAAAAGGGCTATCACTCCATTAACTACCAGGTCATGTGTAACACTAAGGGAGTCATCCTGAATGTGTGTGCTGGCAATCCAGGCAGCTACTACAACTCACATATCTGGCACAGCTTTCAACTGTATGAGGTGTTTACTAGGGTGGATACCACACAGGGTCATTTACTGGGGGATGTAGGCTATGCACTGAAACCATGGCTGATAATGCCCATCAGAAATGGACACACACCAACTGATGAATGGTATAATGAGGCACACGCTCAAACAAGAAATATCATAGAGCATGTATTTGGGCTGGTGAAGTCGCAGTTCCAGTGCCTAGATACATCTCATGTAGCCCTGCAGTACAATCCCTGTAAATGTGCTAAATTATTCACTGTCTGTTCCACGCTTAACAACACTTTCCTGAGAAAACAGTTTCAGCAGGAACAGTAAGGAGGAGGGCCACACATCCCACCACCACTGGCAAGATCAGTACAGCCACACTCAGGTGAGGAGTCAGAGGGGGAACCAGCAGCCGCTGTGGGTGCAGGCAGACGTAGACATCCACAATATGACCTTGCACTGGCCAAGAGGCAATGGATAGCACAAACTCTCACCACCTAAGGGGCCAAAACCTTCCTCCTATGCATATATATACAGTAACATTGATGCCAGGCAATGCTCACAACCTTTTCTTACCCATGTAATGGCTGTGTAGTGCTAGCATTAGACAGAGTCAGCCCTGAACTAAAACTCTTGCAACTGCTGAATTTCCAAGGTAAGTGTTGAACATGGAATAGGAAAATAAATCTCAAAGAATACAAATGAATGGCATATCATTGCATACTATTACTTGGAAATGTAAGTATAATGTGGTGATGTTTACAGCAATTACATCAAGATGTGAAAGCACTGACTTATCTCAATACGTGTCCTCTATCAACTAATAGGCCTTACATCTAAAATGTACAGATTTTCACCAAATGTCCATAGTTTGGCCTCATATGTTTGTAATGGCAAATCATGAAGTTAGAAAATAATGACACACATTATAGTTTTAAACTTCATATCCCTCTGAATGAACATAAAAATAGTAATGCAAAATGTGTTATTCCATTAACTGTCTAAGTTTGTAAGACCACAGTGTTTAAAAACTCTCCCTGTTGGGCCTTTTTCACATTTTTATTTATGGTTTAGTCCAGCTTTGTCAGTTTAAGAGTTTGGGAGGATGTACTTATTATAAAAAAAACTGTAGAAAGCATTACAATTTGCAAAACAGCATCACAAAAATAGATATACTAAGTACTAAGTCAGCTATGCACCCTGAGCATCAGACAAAAGACTCATATATCCCTGAATCCAAAAGATAGAAAACAAGGATATGGCACAGTTATCATTTGCAGAGAGTGTTTGTGTGTGTGTGTGTGTGTGTGTGTGTGTGTGTGTGTGTGTGTGTGTGTGTGTGTGTGTGTGATTGTGTGTGTGTGTGTTTGTGTGGTGGGGACAGGAGGCCTAGGCTGACACAAAATGTAGTGAGTGTGTGTAAGTAAGAAAGAGAGACAGGCAGACATTTGGAAAAAGTATCAAATGGCCAATGAGACAGAATGAGCTTTAAGCCTCATGACTGTCCCATATAACTGTTATGTGTGTGTGCCTCTGTATGGGCACTCCAGCTAAAATTGGTGCATGAATGTCTGCAAGAACACAGCCAAGCTCTGTGCTAGATCTACATCCTAGAATGTCAGACAGATGTGAGCCATGCATGGCAGAGGTGACAGTCAATTGCTTTTGCCCACGACCCCAAGAACTGGCTCTGCCAGGCGTTGCACTGGCACATCCACGCCCACGATCAGATGCACTGCTGCTACCTTAATATGACTATGTCTGTTGGACAAGTTCTCCTCATAAGAACACCCAGGACCACAACCCCTGGCCTGCCATATCTGGGTGTGGACACCTCAACCACTGATGGAGTAGTGGGAATAATGCCATTATGGAAGCATGATCAGGCATAGCTACTTTGGCTAACATCAGATGATGTGGCTGACCTTCGCCCACGTGGATGCTGTCCCACTCCCAGCAGACATTCTATCACAGACACTGCCCGTTCCAATGTGTCATTCAACCAATCCATTGAATTTGCAACATGGTGGAGGCAGTCACACATGTCAGCCTGTGCCACATCTACAACCCTAGGCATTTCTATCAAGGCCCTATTGGAATGTGCCTGTACCTCCATGACATCCCTAAAACTACATTGAGTGGCACAACAAGACACACCAGGATCAGTTGGAGGATGGACAGCAGGCCTCTCTGAGCACCCTTAACAACCCTCCTGGGTGGCACCTTGCCCATACTTTGGCTGTGACCAGAGTCAACAGGCAATGAAGCAGCAGTAACTATACTACCCTGATCAAGTGTTTCACCCTCAAGCTGTCTAATATTGGAGGGCTCACTGGAATGGGTTTGCATAGGTCTACTGGCTGTGTCCAGTGGAATTACAGGGGATGGCTGTATGTCAATCTCAGTATCAGATTCATCCTCTCCTCCCTCAGACTGTGTCTGTCTTTGGTCACCATCATCATCAGAGTCTGCCGATACTCTGAAATCATGTGGTAAGAGTCCTACACTTCCACTGTCAGGATCATATGTGATAATAAGAAACAAACAGAGGAAAGAAATTAATAGCTACTCAACTACAGTTTAATATATGCTAACAAAGTAACACTGGTGTCACTATCACAGATGGTACAACAATACACACACAGTCCTGACACCCACCTCACACATACGGATAAATGCATATTTCTGTCAAATGCTCGTCAGTACTGAAATAAAATTGTTTGGCTTACCATGTGCAGATGACTCCACACTTGTTAGGAAGGATGGTCCTGGAAGAAGTTAAGCAAAATGTAAGGACACCGTCATCACAATAGCAATAACACAGGGTAAAAATGTTGGCCTTTTTATGTCCATTAACAATTCATTTAACTGAAACTTGGATGACATGCCCACCCCAAGCCAATGTGTAATAAACTAGAATGTGTTGTTAATTGTATCAATCCATAAACAGTCCCCCCCCCCAAAAAAAAATTTAATTAAATTAACTATTGCTGTTAATATTTTATTATACAAGAAATATTTAAAAACTGACATATGGAATTCTACCTGGACTCCCTTCCTGGGACATACTTGTCCTCCCTGAAACAGCAGTACCATCAATCACATGCTGTTGTGCACATTCCACTGAGCTCAATGGATCCCTGACAGTGGACAGGAACTCTTCATTTGCTGTCAGTGGTGGCTGTGTACTGTAGCAGCAATCCTCCCAATAGCCAGCTGTCCACAGGCCACTGCAGCTGCTCTCCTCTGGGCCGGTGAAATAATGTCAGTGGCCCTATGATGCACCTGATCATATGTCTTGCTGTGTCCCCCAATAGCATTTACGTCATTCACCATCTGGTTTCAAATTTGCATTTTGTCCAGACATATCACCATGTCCTCTCTCAAGCCGAACAACACCATGTTAGTGAAAGGCTTGGATGATCAAGTTGTTCTCTGAGTCACTGAAGGAGGGTTGCGGGGATTGAGATTCTTGGTTGCCATAGTCCTAGGTGCTATAAAACAGAAAAGGATACTACACAAAAATATCACATAAATAAAACCCCTTATTAGATATAACACATATTATTAGTTTTTTATAATTATCCACTGGAGAAAAAAAAAACTTCAGTTATTCAAACATAAAAAGGCAAATGACATTTTGTACCAAGTAAGGAATGATACATCAGTCAATTGTTATAAGTGCTTTCAATCAACCTATCCCAAAAACATATGTACACATTTACCACAGGACAGTCATTTTTATGCAATTACTAGTCACCTCTACCTGTGCCCATCACTCCCCTAGAGGTGTCTATGGGCTATCCCAGAAGGATAACATCCCTGTTATTGACAATATAGGACATTTAAATTTCACTGAAGTACATTGAAGAGTGTAATGAGAAACAGTTGTAACAGTAACACTTGTGATGAAGTTAATAAGGATGTGTATCTGAGAAAGTAAAAAAGTAAAATGTCCTGACAACATGCCTATACCATCAGTAAACGTCTAAGAAGTGCATTTGCTAATATATATATATATATATATATATATATATATATATATATATATATAATTTCTAGTTACATGTGGGCAAATCCAGTATATAATTGCAAAATTCAATCATATCTTATCAAGATCATTAGTCTTCTGGGCAGTTTAAGCCAAAGCAATAGCGATATTCTTCTGTTTTATCCACATACACAACTCTCCTCACTTTCAGGTTTCCTAGCTACTTGTTTCCCTTTTTATAATGTAGATTCAGGGCTGTGAAAATGCAAATGATGTATGAACTCATTATAACTGCTGAATCCCAAATTATTGGTTCCATGTAGCATATGTAAACATAGAGCAGACACTCCCTCTGAGTTTGTTGCTAGTGGATTGAAACTGAATGATTACTGGTAGGTTGAAGGAAAACACAACAGCAATTTAGACTCCATTACCTGCAGTGGGTGTATCAGTTAGGTTACACTTACAAAGTATAGAAGTAATTGTATTAAGGTTTTAAATTTAAGTAAGCAGCATACATTTCACATTTTTTGTTCAGTAAAATCCAAACTCCCTTGCATTTCTTGAAACTGTAAATTACTGCCATTTAATGTTCTCATACATTTTAAGGACAATGATAAAAAATGCCTTACAGATTTCAAGACTCAGATTACTGCTCAGATAAGAGAAGAATGAACACCATACAAAGATAAGACAGAGTTGCATTTCTGCAAACAATAGTCATAAATGGTTGTGTGATCACTCACTGCACTACATCCGAAATTAACACATGTACAAACAATGCAAAAGCATAAAAGTGCAATATGTCTTGTTAATACTGTGGGTGATTTTTGACTTGCTTGTATGCACAATAATTTTCATTCCTGCTGCAAAGTGTTTCTGTGGCAAAGAGGGATAAGACACACTTACTGAATTTTGTAAGTTCATTGATGTGAGAGTTCAAATCCAGACTCATGTAAAAATCTTTCATGTGTACTAACATCTATTTTGTAATGTTGTTTATTTCATATTTTTTTGCTTGTTTTTTTTTTAATATCACTGTTTGTGCAGCATGTGGTTTAGCACAGACACAGGAAACAGACAAATACAATAAATGTCATGTAATGTACTTTTATGATAACCAATACATAAACTACACCCGTGAATCATGTGTGTGTGTGTGTGTAGCACATCTGCTAAAGACAGTGATCCACACAGTATATGCTAACTGTAGATCACAGTTCAATTCCCATATGTGTCTTTTAAGGATCAAAGATCCAAAAAGTAAGCCAGCAAACTGTGAGACTAAAATAATAAATTTATTCAGTGATGCAATGCACAAACAAACAAACTCGTTTCGGCTGGTACACAACACAGCCTTCCTCAGTGTAAAGTAAAATCCATTTCAGATAGTCTTTTATACATGCACTTAATTGAATTAAGTATGCGATTGGATGGTCAAAATTGTTCATTTAATCCAGGTGGAAATAAACCACCCAGTTTAACAATCCATTTTTTCTCCTTTGTGTCAAGAATGGAATGCCGCCCCGCTTTGTTGGATTTATTCCCTTTCATAATATATATAACCATGAAACTAAACTTGGCAAATTAATGTTTTATAGAATGTTTATATAAAGCACTGCTTGATTTTTAATTCTTCATATCACTGGTATGTTCAGAGATTCTCAGTCTTAGTGGTTGTGAAGTTTGTCCTATATAGAAAGAGCCACAGCTGCATGTTGCTAGATATATCAGCCATTTGCTACTGCAATTAGCAAAACAAATTAATATCATAAACTGTGCCACAGTTCTTATTTGTAAATTGTTTGGACTTAAAAACCTCATTACAGTGAGTGCAATGTCCATATGGGAAGCATCCTGTGAGCACCTCACCCGTTAGTGTAGTTTGGACCTCCTGAATTGGTGTCCTGGAGTGTGAATGTTTATAATGATTCAAATGTGAGGTTAGATTTCACCCGTTACAAAATGAAAAATGGCATCTGTCTGGTAGAATATTAGTTAGATTGTGATCATTCTTTAAAATATTCCAGTGTCGCTGTACACTGTTGATTAACAAATCAGAATTCCTGCCATAAGTGGTCACTAGTTTAATGGGTGCCACACTTTGCTGCTCCCGTTGTTTGTAGGTCAAAAGGTCTTCCCTCTTAAGTGTAATAAATGCCCAATTGCTGGCCTGATGACCATGTCCCATCTGATATCCCCTGTCCCTGAATCTGTGAGTCAGATCCTGTCTGTATTCCAGAAAGGTTGAATCCTTAGAGCAAATACGTCTCATTCTAATGGATTGGGATTTGGGGATATTTTTGGCTATGTGTGGCGGATAAAAGCTGGATGCATGGAGGAGGGTATTGTATTGGGGATACTTCCGGAAGACTTCAGTACACAGAGTATGATCTGGTTTTCTAGAGATGGAAACATCAAGAAAAGTAATGATGTTCACGTCAAAATTGACCGTGAAGTGTAGACCCCATTTGTCTTCATTTAAATAGTCAATGAATTCAGACAAATATTCCATATTCAACCTACATACTATCCAGCAATCATCCAAATATCTCCTCCAAATGTCTATCTCTGTCAGGTACAAGTTATTGCCTGCATCATAGATTAGTTGTTCTTCAATAAAGGCCATGAAAAGGTCAGCATAAATGGGGGCAAAGGATGCCCCCATACCCGTCCCCTTGATTTGCCAATAGCATGTGTCCTGATAGAAAGACATTGTTGGTTAGGACATGCTCTGTCAGGCCTGACAAAAAAGTATTGAATCCTGGCTGATATAATTCAGATTTATATAGTCAATATTCAATGGCTTCTAAGTCAGCAGCATGAGGGATGTTTGTGTAAAGGGCACTAACATCTAGAGTACACATCAACCATTCAGGTTCATGTTGGGTCTCTGAAATAATTTTCAGAAATTCTGTGGTGTCTTGTATGCATGATCTGACCCACAGTAATAAAGGTTTAAGATGCTGGGTAAGAAACAATGACAATGGTTCAGTGATAGAATGGTCTCCCAGGTGGTTTAATAGGGTCCTTGTGTATTTTAGGCAAAAAATAAATGTATTGACTCATGGGATCCATAGTAGTGAGATGTTGCATAACTTTGTCACTAATAATGCCTTCTTCCCTGGCTAGTGATAAAAATTCGTCTATCTGTTTTTTGAACCTAAAGGTGGGGTCCAGGGGCATTCCCAAGTAGTACCGCCTATCTTGAAGTTGTCTTTTGGCTTCAGAATCATATTGGAGCCAGTTCATTACTACTATGGCTCCACCTTTATCAGCAAAAAGAATGACAATGACTTTGTTATTCTGTAATTTGATTAGTGCTTCCCTTTCGATCTTTGCGAGATTATTTAGTTTATAAGTAAATTCACTCCTGTGATAGTGTAGATCTTTGAGAACACTACTTTGAAATTGATGCACTGTAGGATTCATAGGAGGCATATACCTTGATTTATGATAAATAAATTAATTTTCCACACCAAAATCAGTAGAGTCCTCAAAATGCAATCTAAGGTTTATAAGTCTACAAAATGACATTACATCTTGTGCTAAAAGATCCTCAGTAACTAGGAAGCCAGGAATAAAACTAAGACCTTTATCAAGAAGTTCAATTTTTGTGTAGTAGACAAACTTACATCAGAAATGTTCAAAACATTGACATTATTTTGGTTTATTTCCAAGTTATTAGTTTCAAAAGTCCATCTATGTTGTTTATTTCTTGAATGGTTTCTACCCGCTCTTTTGTATTTGGGCCTAAAGGGGCTGAACTATATGCCCTCTTGGGGGTAAGTGAGTCTGGTGTGTATGTTGCATGTCTGTATCTGTGTATGAAGACAGATGATCAGTAGATTACCCTGTATCTATAGGTCGCTTTTTCAAAATCGACCTTGGTCATTTCCTTTTGGGAGTTCTAGTTTGTGCTTGTTGAAATCTAACCTGTTTACTAATACTAAAAGGGTTACCAAGCTGATAGTCTGTTTGGTCCCTCTGGAATTTTTTGAGCTTCCTGGTTTTCAATTGTTCTTTGAGACGGAGTTTATTCAAATTAGTAGTAAAGAAGGGCTGTCCTTCATATGTCTGTGCATCAGAACATAACTTAGTGACTTCCCCAATCTGCTGATCAATGACTCTGTCATGAAATTTAGCCAGGGCTTTGACGAAACCCATAGTAGCTTGTTGTTGGATGTCCGTCCATTGTTTATTTAACTCATCATCAGACTCATTGACTAATGGTTGCATTCTAATACGTAGTCCCCTGGGTGTAATCCCTTTGGCCATGTATGCTTTAAAAAGTTTAGAATGCCGGACATGAGACCTGAGAGAGCTCATGCTCTTTTGTAGTTTATCAAAACATAAACCAAAACTAGACTCTGGGCCTAGGGCTATACCACTGGGTTCATTATTGTTTGCAATACCCAATCCAAAACCCCCCAAGTCCTCCCTGTCAGCTGACAAACCCATTAATATTTTTGTTAATTCCATTATGGTGCAATATATTCCTTGAAAAAAACTTTTTATTAATTGCTAGGTATTAATATAAATAGACCAACAAACCCATAGAAACTAATCTCATGTTCCTCGAAAACTTATTGTAAATCCACTTGTTAACTTATCCAAAAATATGTATAATTTGATGGCAATATTAGCCCTTGCTGGATGTGATAGCAATCCTAAGCCATATATTAGTCCAATTTATATTTGACACTTGTATTAATAACAAATAGAATGAGCAATGATAACCCCTGTACCTACCTTAGATACAACATTCAATTTTGGTCATGTGACCCACTTTTTTTATCTTCAGGACAGTGCTATGCCCATTCTAAAACAGACTGACATACACATGGCCAGCCCTTAGTCCATAGGATAATAGGTTGTTGGTCTAAATATTAATCAACCCTATGTTTCAAGCATAAAATATAAATAACAGGTCTAAAGCCTGATCATAAATAAAAAAATTGAATAACAAAAATGAAACGGTCTGTCAGTTGAAAGCCCCGACTGGAAGTTTGAGATGGGGTACTCCACAAACAATTCAGAATTCCCTTAATCCAATAAACTAGGATCCGATGTTAAAAATAAATTAATGGGTTAAGCCTGAGAAGTCTGGGGGACAAACAACAAAACTGTATAAATCAATGATGTGATATCAGTATTCACAATGGTAGATAACAGAAGTATGGCCTGTTGATCTGTTAACTTTTATTTAAATATTTGTATGACAGGTTATAATGTTCGTCATTCACTGAAAAATTTGTACCCCCATCAGCAAACATTATCTCTCCAGTATCTTTTTTCCATCCAAGTTGTTCAAACTTGGTTAACGACACATTTTGTATACTGCATTTTTAATCATTTGTTTTAACATGGTTTATTATGCTAAAAGCAATTTATATCAAGTTTTCCACTTTTTATTATTGTACATTTAATGATCAGTTTGTAAGTATGTCTTATGTTAGTATTTTTTAGATGTATTTTTTAAACAACGCATCTGCAACAGCTTCCATTGGTAGAATATTTCTAGCACCATGGTTTAAAGCTTTTAAACATTTAGTGGACGAAACATGTTTTCAGTATTTACAGCAGGGATTTATTTAGAGCTGAATTTTTTTCTGTTCTCATGCATATTTTTAATAGTACGTTGAGAAATGTAACGTCATATTTATTTTTATTTTTCATGAGCATTTTAAAAATTTAAAAAGCATAAAGTATTTAGTCATCTGCACTAGCTTAAGCACTGTTTTATGAGAAAATTATTCCATAATTACTATTGGTCATTGACGAAAACAATCAATTAATTGATTTGAGTTAATTAATCTAAAACTCCTTGGCCATAGTAGTATAAAAGCATTGTTGTTAGCTTTAACTGGAACACTTGAAAAAGCCCGTTAACAACGGGCGAAAGCGCTTGTGATTTACTTGTCTCGTTTGTTGGAATAAAGCAGTTTTGTTTGGAATCCATCGTTTTCTGCTATTTTTGCTTTACTTGGTAGCACCTGGTATCTCTGCAGTTGCATTTTTAAACTATGTGAGCTTGATATTTTACCGGTGAATACTCACTGTCACCGGAGAAGGAACTCAGGTCATTCGCACTTGCTACTTTTTTGGTTTGGATCTTGTTGCTTATTGATTCGTTCTGCATTGTGCTGCTAAAGGAATACATTTGTCTATTTAGCAAGCTGTGAACCATTTTTTGTAACGGTGGTTATTCTTGACTGCTGAGTACAACTTTGAGGAGGGACAGCCTTGATTGGAGCAGACGGTTATCTGTGTGGTGTTTTGGTGTTATTTCCTTATTTTTGGTTATTGGTCATACCTTTGACATCACTGTGGGTATTAGAATTTAGCATACTTCCCATTATCCAATAATACTACCTTTGGCATCACTGTGTGTGAGTTAGAATTTAGCATGCTTCCCATTATTAATAGGTTCATACCTTTGACATCACTGTGGGGATTAGAATTTAGCTTGCTTCCCTTTACCAAGAAGAGTCATACCTTTGACATCACTGTGGGTATTAGAATTAAGAATTAAGCATGCTTCCCATTGTCCAGTAATGTCATACATTTGACATCACTGTAGTTGTTACAATTTAGCATGTCTTCTACTATTAAGTAGATTCTTGCCTTTGACATCACTGTGGGGGGTTAGGATTTAGCATGTTTCCCATTACAAAAAAGAGTCATACCTGTGACATCATTGTGGGTTTTAAATTTAGCATGGTTTTCATTACTAAAAAGAGATGTACATTTGACATCACTGTGGGTGTTAGAATTTAGCAAGCTTCTCATTATTCAACAGAGTAATACATCTTACATAAGCATTATATCTGCTTTGTACAATTTTAATCTGGCTGATTGCTATGATTTATATCCCTTGTACAGTACTTTCAATACAAGTCCAAATAACTACCTTCTTTTTTTCACCTCAGTGGTCAGTATAGGCTCACAATCAGCTCTAACCCATTATGTGGTCAACCTCCTTGAATTTTCTCTTTCAGTTATTGAAACAACTGTCTCATGACAATCAGCTATCATTATCCATCAATGACATTATCTGTAAGAGATTAAAGTACTTATTCAGACTGAAGGCTAGCCTTTCACCACAGTCCACATTCAGTAAACAGCACACTCACACTTCACAGCATGCCACTACCACCCTAACATATGCTGAGGTGGTTAAGAAATCTCTTCCTAAGCCCCCTAAGCAGCATGCTAAAAAACTAATCATCTAAGTCACACCACATCATGTACATATCCGCAACACTCAGTCCTGTATCCAGCTGCCATTCCCCTTCCAACAGCCGCCAGGGTTACAAACCTAAAGTGTCAAGGTGTGCAGTGTTTGGGCCAACCCTTCATAACATTTCATCATAGATGACTCCATAATTGTAAACAGATATGCTACCATTATGAAGCTGGACAAGAAAAGGGTAAGAGTAAAGATGTCTTTCTGAAGCCAGAATCAAAGATATTCCATAAATACGATATTAACCTGGAGGTAGGTCATGGGGATGATTGATCTTAGTTGATCTAATCTGATGGATACACAGAAAGACATGAAGGAGGTAACTATGTAAGTGTCCAGGGCTGGGGAGAAACTGGTCTTGAGTGGCATCTTGCCATCACCAAGAATGATCTTGTGATTTAAAATAAAATAATTGGCTTTACCAATTGGCTGAGTAATTGATGTAATTTTATGTGCTGATATGGGAGGAAATGCTTAACATGTCTTTCTGCTTTGCCTGGGATGGTTTGCATGTCTTTCGGAAGGACTTTTGCTGATGGTCAAAGCTTTGCTGCCCTCATAGTAAGTTTTAGGCAGACTCCACCTATTACACATTTCAGCATAGTAAATTCTGTCATATTATATCAAAGTGCCCTGAGTCCTAATAAAAAAGATACCAAAGCCCTTGGCCCTCCTTACAGTCAAGCACATCTATATCTGTGTAATTATATAAACTTGGTTATACCTGGGTTCAGCACCTGTCATGCCTTCAGACCCACTGGTAACTGTGGAGGATTCTCCCTGTGTATCAGAAACTCTATTATCTCATGACAAATCCATTACAAGCCTACCTAGAACTCCTAGAGGCCCAAGTTATACCAATCAAATCTACCACATCATTGCAAGCTACAATAACCTTCCATGTCTCCTGTTTACCAAAATAATTACCTAAATGCTTTAGATAAAATTGCTATTCATCCTAATACTGTTCTCCTACGTGACTTTACCTGATCATTAACCTGCAAACCTATACAGCAATAATAAACAGGCCAAGTACTTCCTTGAATTACTTTGTTAGTATCAAATCTCTTGAACACATTATCAGTCTTACCTCTACATAACCAATACCTTTGATCTCATATTTACAAACAGCTTCTTCTTGCATCCGACATTATATCTCTCCTTCTCGATTTAGATCTAACTGCAAAACCATTATCTTTAACTTTAACAAACAGTGGTACACCCACTACAAATATCATTGTTTAAGGTATTTTTCAAAAGCAAACTGTTACAACTTACAAATTACTTAAATTCCAAATTAATCCTTAGCATAGTGACGCCACCCCAAAGCTGTTGCCTTTATCTCCAATTTCTACTTTCACTTAAATTAGCTGAACTGAAATCTGTCTCTATACACAGCAAATATAGATAGAATTTTAAGCACAAATCCTTGTAGTAAAATATTAATATTGACAAGCTGTTGAACAAAAGAAAGAAAGTCAATTCATGCAAAAAAACACTATCTCCCCACCTCAAAAAAAAAAAGAAAAGAACTGAAACAGACTACCAACAATCTTAAAAGTATCATTAGAAAATGTAAACCTCAGCAGGAACTTGGGGTAGCCACTTTTACCAAAAGTAACTACAAATCCTTTGTTGGCTGTCAGGAAGCTAGGAAGAAACAATGATGTGAACTTATTTCTGATAATACTATCCACTTGAATCTCAACAAAATAGCCAATGTGCTAGCAGATAAAATTAGTTCCCAGTTTATGGTGACCAGTCACTCAAGTACTCCCCCATCCTCAACGCCCCTAAAATTACCATAGATTAAATTATTTTAGCTCTATCAAAAACTAAACATACCACTTCCATAGTCTCAGTGTACACGCTAAGTTTCCTATTCATTAGCACTAAATTTAGCCTGAATGAGCTTTTCCTTAACACTTTTTAATATTAATGCACAGGTAGAATTACCTGTATGGCCCCCTATTACACAAGGGTAGCTCTACAATCATTTCAGGCAATTATATACTTATTAATCTCACTAAACCTATCTGTAAGCCTATGGCATGCATCATATCTGAATTCAGTAGTAAATAGATATATATCCTTCTGGTCCTTGACCCAAACCAATTTGGTTTCACCAAAGTCAGCCCCTGTTTACTTAACCATGTAAACACCTTCATAAAGGTCAGTGTAGCCACGGACAATGGTCACTGCCTATTTTGGCCTTACCAAAACCTTTGATGCAATCCTTATCCAGGAATTGCTGATAATTTTATTTAATTTCATGTAAAGCCCTATGTTATCCTTTAGGGAACTAACTAGTTAGCTGACAGTACCCACACAGAGAAAGTTGCAGTAGCTTCTTATGACCAAAGAAAACTTGTGCGGATTCAATAAAGCCTACAAGGTCCTCTAAAACCATGTGCACATCAGTGCATGATACACACATGGTATAGAGACATTTTGTATTCAGTATGTGGTTTTACACAGGGTGTATAGCTGTGCAAACAGAGTAAATACTGTGGCATGCTAATTACAGCATAAGCAGCTGAACTACATGCTAATTAACCAATCCAAGATGGAGGAGCCATTCAACAAGCTATAAAGCATCTGTGTAGACTCAGTGCTGGTTTTCCCTGTGAATTCCAAAACCTTTTGGAATACAGCCACAGAAACTAGGCTACGTGGAAAGAATGTTAGTGGCTGCTGTTGCTCTTATTCATGTGTTTGTGCAGCAGCCCCAATCTATGTTGCTGTTGTTGCTGCTACTAATAGACTATGGCCAAGAAGGAGAAGAGTTTTAGACCCCTGTTTAACTTTTCTCAATACGTGTCCTCTATCAACTAATAGGCCTTACATCTAAAATGTGCAGATTTTCACCAAATGTCCATAGTTTGGCCTCATATGTTTGTAATGGCAAATCATGAATTTAGAAAATAATGACACACATTATAGTTTTAAACTTCATATCCCTCTGAATGAACATAAAAATAGTAATGCAAAATGTGTTATTCCATCAACTGTCTAAGTTTGTAAGACCACAGTGCTTAAAAACTCTCCCTGTTGGGCCGTTTTCACATTTTTATTTATGGCTTAGTCCAGCTTTGTCAGTTTAAGAGTTTGGGAGGATGTACTTATTATAAAAAAAACTGTAGAAAGCATTACAATTTGCAAAACAGCATCACAAAAACAGATATACTAAGTACTAAGTCAGCTATGCACCCTGAGCATCAGACAAAAGACTCATATATCCCTGAATCCAAAAGATAGAAAACAAGGATATGGCACAGTTATCATTTGCAGAGTGTGTGTGTGTGTGTGTGTGTGTGTGTGTGTGTGTGTGTGTGTGTGTGTGTGTGTGTGTGTGTGTGTGTGTGTGATTGTGTGGTGGGGGGCAGGAGGCCTAGGCTGACACAAAATGTAGTGAGTGTGTGTAAGTAAGAAAGAGAGACAGGCAGACATTTGGAAAAAGTATCAAATGGCCAATGAGACAGAATGAGCTTTAAGCCTCATGACTGACCCATATAACTGTTATGTGTGTGTGCCTCTGTATGGGCACTCCAGCTAAAATTGGTGCGTGAATGTCTGCAAGAACACAGCCAAGCTCTGTGCTAGATCTACATCCTAGTATGTCAGACAGGTGTGAGCCATGCATGGCAGAGGTGACAGTCAATTGCTTTTGCCCCCGACCCCAAGAACTGGCTCTGCCAGGAGTTGCACTGGCACGTCCACGCCCATGAGCAGATGCACTGCTGCTACCTTAATATGACTATGTCTGTTGGACAAGTTCTCCTCATAAGAACACCCAGGACCACAACCCCTGGCCTGCCATATCTGGGTGTGGACACCTCAACCACTGATGGAGTAGTGGGAATAATGCCATTATGGAAGCATGATCAGGCATAGCTACTTTGGCTAACATCAGATGATGTGGCTGACCTTTGCCCACGTGGATGCTGTCCCACTCCCAGCAGACATTCTATCACAGACACTGCCCGTTCCAATTTGTCATTCAACCAATCCATTGAATTTGCAACATGGTGGAGGCAGCCACACATGTCAGCCTGTGCCACATCTACAACCCTAGGCATTTCTATCAAGGCCCTATTGGAATGTGCCTGTACCTCCATGACATCCCTAAAACTACATTGAGTGGCACAACAAGACACACCAGGATCAGTTGGAGGATGGACAGCAGGCCTCTCTGAGCACCCTTAACAGCCCTCCTGGGTGGCACCTTGCCCATACTTTGGCTGTGACCAGAGTCAACAGGCAATGAAGCAGCAGTAACTATACTACCCTGATCAAGTGTTTCACCCTCAAGCTGTCCAATATTGGAGGGCTCACTGGAATGGGTTTGCATAGGTCTACTGGCTGTGTCCAGTGGAATTACAGGGGATGGCTGTATGTCAATCTCAGTATCAGATTCATCCTCTGCTCCCTCAGACTGTGTCTGTCTTTGGTCACCATCATCATCAGGGTCTGCCAATACTCTGAAATCATGTGGTAAGAGTCCTACACTTCCACTGTCAGGATCATATGTGATAATAAGAAACAAACAGAGGAAAGAAATTAATAGCTACTCAACTACAGTTTAATATATGCTAACAAAGTAACACTGGTGTCACTATCACAGATGGTACAACAATACACACACAGTCCTGACACCCACCTCACACATACGGATAAATGCATATTTCTGTCAAATGCTCGTCAGTACTGAAATAAAATTGTTTGGCTTACCATGTGCAGATGACTCCACACTTGTTAGGAAGGATGGTCCTGGAAGAAGTTAAGCAAAATGTAAGGACACCGTCATCACAATAGCAATAACACAGGGTAAAAATGTTGGCCTTTTTATGTCCATTAACAATTCATTTAACTGAAACTTGGATGACATGCCCACCCCAAGCCGATGTGTAATAAACTACAATGTGTTGTTAATTGTATCAATCCATAAACAGTCCCCCCCCCAAAAAAAAAAAAATTAATTAAATTAACTATTGCTGTTAATATTTTATTATACAAGAAATATTTAAAAACTGACATATGGAATTCTACCTGGACTCCCTTCCTGGGACATAGTTGTCCTCCCTGAAACAGCAGTACCATCAATCACATGCTGTTGTGCACATTCCACTGAGCTCAATGGATCCCTGACAGTGGACAGGAACTCTTCATTTGCTGTCAGTGGTGGCTGTGTACTGTAGCAGCAATCCTCCCAATAGCCAGCTGTCCACAGGCCACTGCAGCTGCTCTCCTCTGGGCTGGTGAAATAATGTCAGTGGCCCTATGATGCACCTGATCATATGTCTTGCTGTTTACCCCAATAGCATTTACGTCATTCACCATCTGGTTTCAAATTTGCATTTTGTCCAGACATATCTCCATGTCCTCTCTCAAGCCGAACAACACCATGTTAGTGAAAGGCTTGGATGATCATGTTGTTCTCTGAGTCACTGAAGGAGGGTTGCGGGGATTGAGATTCTTGAGTGCCATAGCCTTAGGTGCTATAAAACAGAAAAGGATACTACACAAAAATATCACATAAATAAAACCCCTTATTAGATATAACACATATTATTAGTTTTTTTAATATTATTCACTGGAGAAAAAAAAACTTCAGTTATTCAAACATAAAAAGGCAAATGACATTTTGTACCAAGTAAGGAATGATACATCAGTCAATTGTTATAAGTGCTTTCAAACAACCTATCCCAAAAACATATGTACACATTTACCACAGGACAGTCATTTTTATGCAATTACTAGTCACCTCTACCTGTGCCCATCACTCCCCTAGAGGTGTCTATGGGCTATCCTAGAAGGATAACATCCCTGTTATTGACAATATAGGACATTTAAATTTCACTGAAATACATTGAAGAGTATAAAGAGAAACAGTTGTAACAGTAACACTTGTGATGAAGTTAATAAGGATGTGTATCTCAGAAAGTAAAAAAGTAAAATGTCCTGACAACATGCCTATACCATCAGTAAATGTCTAAGAAGTGCATTTGCTAATATATATATATATATATATATATATATATATATATATATATATATATATATAATTTCTAGTTACATGTGGGCAAATCCAGTATATAATTGCAAAATTCAATCATATCTTATCAAGATCATTAGTCTTCTGGGCAGATTAAGCCAAAGCAATAGCGATATTCTTCTGTTTTATCCACATACACAACTCTCCTCATTTTCAGGTTTCCTAGCTACATGTTTCCCTTTTTATAATGTAGATTCAGGGCTGTGAAGATGCAAATGATGTGTGAACTCATTAGAACTGCTGAATCCCAAATTATTGGCTCCATGTAGCATATGTAAACATAGAGCAGACACTCCATCTGAGTTTGTTGCTAGTGGATTGAAACTGAATGATTACTGGTAGGGAGAAGGAAAACACAACAGCAATTTAGACTCCATTACCTGCAGTGGGTGTATCAGTTAGGTTACACTTACAAAGTATAGAAGTAATTGTATTAAGGTTTTAAATTTAAGTAAGCAGCATACATTTCACATTTTTTGTTCAGTAAAATCCAAACTCCCTTGCATTTCTTGAAACTGTAAATTACTGCCAATTAATGTTCTCATACATTTTAAGGACAATGATAAAAAATGCCTTACAGATTTCAAGACTCAGATTACTGCTCAGATAAGAGAAGAATGAACACCATACAAAGATAAGACAGAGTTGCATTTCTGCAAACAATAGTCATAAATGGTTGTGTGATCACTCACTGCACTACATCCGAAATTAACACATGTACAAACAATGCAAAAGCATAAAAGTGCAATATGTCTTGTTAATACTGTGGGTGATTTTTGACTTGCTTGTATGCACAATAATTTTCATTCCTGCTGCAAAGTGTTTCTGTGGCAAAGAGGGATAAGACACACTTACTGAATTTTGTAAGTTCATTGATGTGAGAGTTCAAATCCAGACTCATGTAAAAATCTTTCATGTGTACTAACATCTATTTTGTAATGTTGTTTATTTCATATTTTTTTGCTTTTTTTTTTTTAATATCACTGCATGTGCAGCATGTGGTTTAGCACAGACACAGGAAACAGACAAATACAATAAATGTCATGTAATGTACTTTTATGATAACCAATACATAAACTACACCCGTGAATCATGTGTGTGTGTGTGTAGCACATCTGCTAAAGACAGTGATCCACACAGTATATGCTAACTGTAGATCACAGTTCAATTCCCATATGTGTCTTTTAAGGATCAAAGATCCAAAAAGTAAGCCAGCAAACTGTGAGACTAAAATAATAAATTTATTCAGTGATGCAATGCACAAACAAACAAACAAACTCGTTTCGGCTAGTACACAACACAGCCTTCCTCAGTGTAAAGTAAAATCCATTTCAGATAGTCTTTTATACATGCACTTAATTGAATTAAGTATGCGATTGGATGGTCAAAATTGTTCATTTAATCCAGGTGGAAATAAACCACCCAGTTTAACAATCCATTTTTTCTCCTTTGTGTCAAGAATGGAATGCCACCCCGCTTTTTTGGATTTATTCCCTTTCATAATATCTATAACCATGAAACTAAACTTGGCAAATTAATGTTTTATAGAATGTTTATATAAAGCACTGCTTGATTTTTAATTCTTCATATCACTGGTATGTTCAGAGATTCTCAGTCTTAGTGGTTGTGAAGTTTGTCCTATATAGAAAGAGCCACAGCTGCATGTTGCTAGATATATCAGCCATTCGCTACTGCAATTAGCAAAACAAATTAATATCATAAACTGTGCCATAGTTCTTATTTGTAAATTGTTTGGACTTAAAAACCTCATTACAGTGAGTGCAATGTCCACATGGGAAGCATCCTGTGAGCACCTCACCCGTTAGTGTAGTTTGGACCTCCTGAATTGGTGTCCTGGAGTGTGAATGTTTATAATGATTCAAATGTGACTTTAGACTTTTCCCGTTACAAAATGAAAAATGGCATCTGTCTGGTAGAATATTAGTTAGATTGTGATCACTCTTTAAAATATTCCAGTGTCTCTGTACACTGTTGATTAACAAATCAGAATTCCTGCCATAAGTGGTCACCAGTTTAATGGGTGCCACACTTTGCTGCTCCCGTTGTTTGTAGGTCAAAAGGTCTTCCCTCTTAAGTGTAATAAATGCCCAATTGCTAGCCTGATGACCATGTCCCATCTGATATCCCCTGTCCCTGAATCTGTGAGTCATATCCTGTCTGTATTCCAGAAAGGTTGAATCCTTAGAGCAAATATGTCTCATTCTAATGGATTGGGATTTGGGGATATTTTTGGCTATGTATGGCGGATAAAAGCTGGATGCATGTAGGAGGGTATTGTATTGGGGATACTTCCGGAAGACTTCAGTACACAGAGTATGATCTGGTTTTCTAGAGATGGAAACATCAAGAAAAGTAATGATGTTCATGTCAAAATTGACCGTGAAGTGTAGACCCCATTTGTCTTCATTTAAATAGTCAATGAATTCAGACAAATATTCCACATTCAACCTCCATACTATCCAGCAATCATCCAAATATCTCCTCCAAATGTCTATCTCTGTCAGGTACAAGTTATTGCCTGCATCATAGATTAGTTGTTCTTCAATAAAGGCCATGAAAAGGTCAGCATAAATGGGGGCAAAGGATGCCCCCATACCCGTCCCCTTGATTTGCCAATAGCATGTGTCCTGATAGAAAGACATTGTTGGTTAGGACATGCTCTGTCAGGCCTAACAAAAAAGTATTGAATCCTGGCTGATATAATTCAGATTTATATAGCCAATATTCAATGGCTTCTAAGCCAGCAGCATGAGGGATGTTTGTGTAAAGGGCACTAACATCTAGAGTACACATCAACCATTCAGGTTCATGTTGGGTCTCTGAAATAATTTTCAGAAATTCTGTGGTGTCTTGTATGCATGATCTGACCCACAGTAATAAAGGTTTAAGATGCTGGGTAAGAAACAATGACAATGGTTCAGTGATAGAATGGTCTCCCTGGTGGTTTAATAGGGTCCTTGTGTATTTTAGGCAAAAAATAAATGTATTGACTCATGGGATCCATAGTAGTGAGATGTTGCATAACTTTGTCACTAATAATGCCTTCTTCCCTGGCTAGTGATAAAAATTCGTCTATCTGTTTTTTGAACCTAAAGGTGGGGTCCAGGAGCATTCCCAAGTAGTACCGCCTATCTTGAAGTTGTCTTTTGGCTTCAGAATCATATTGGAGCCAGTTCATTACTACTACGGCTCCACCTTTATCAGCAGAAAGAATGACAATGACTTTGTTATTCTGTAATTTGATTAGTGCTTCCCTTTCGATCTTTGCGAGATTATTTAGTTTATAAGTAAATTCACTCCTGTGATAGTGTAGATCTTTGAGAACACTACTTTGAAACTGATGCACTGTAGGATTCATAGGAGGCATATACCTTGATTTATGATAAATAAATAAATTTTCCACACCAAAATCAGTAGAGTCCTCAAAATGCAATCAAAGGTTTATAAGTCTACAAAATGACATTACATCTTGTGCTAAAAGATCCTCAGTAACTAGGAAGCCAGGAATAAAACTAAGACCTTTATCAAGAAGTTCAATTTTTGTGTAGTAGACAAACTTACGTCAGAAATGTTCAAAACATTGACATTATTTTGGTTTATTTCCAAGTTATTAGTTTCAAAAGTCCATCTATGTTGTTTATTTCTTGAATTGTTTCTACCCGCTCTTTTGTATTTGGGCCTAAAGGGGCTGAACTATATGCCCTCTTGGGGGTAAGTGAGTCTGGTGTGTGTGTTGCATGTCTGTATCTGTGTATGAAGACAGATCATCAGTAGATTACCCTGTATCTATAGGTCGCTTTTTCAAAATTGACCTTGGTCATTTCCTTTTGGGAGTTCTAGTTTGTGCTTGTTGAAATCTAACTTGTTTACTAATACTAAAAGGGTTACCAAGCTGATAGTCTGTTTGGTCCCTCTGGAATTTTTTGAGCTTCCTGGTTTTCAATTGTTCTTTGAGACCAGATAAGTCTTTGGTCAGTTTATTCAAATTACTAGTAAAGAAGGGCTGTCCTTCATATGTCTGTGCATCAGAACATAACTTAGTGACTTCCACAATCTGCTGATCAATGACTCTATCATGAAATTTAGCCAGGGCTTTGATGAAACCCATAGTAGCTTGTTGTTGGATGTCCGTCCATTGTTTATTTAACTCATCATCAGCCTCATTGACTAATGGTTGCATTCTAATACGTAGTCCCCTGGGTGTAATCCCTTTGGCCATGTATGCTTTAAAAAGTTTAGAATGCCAGACATGAGACCTGAGAGAGCTCATGCTCTTTTGTAGTTTATCAAAACATAAACCAAAACTAGACTCTGGGCCTAGGGCTATACCACTTGGTTCATTATTATTTGCAGTACCCAATCCAAAACCCCCCCAAGTCCTCCCTGTCAGCTGACAAACCCATTAATATTTTTGTTAATTCCATTATGGTGCAATATATTCCTTGAAAAAAACTTTTTATTAATTGCTAGGTATTAATATAAATAGACCAGCAAACCCATAGAAACTAATCTCATGTTCCTCGAAAACTTATTGTAAATCCACTTGTTAATTTATCCAAAAATATGTATAATTTGATGGCAATATTAGCCCTTGCTGGATGTGATAGCAATCCTAAGCCATATATTAGTCCAATTTATATTTGACACTTGTATTAATAACAAATAGAATGAGCAATGATAGCACAAAACACCACTATATACCCAACTGAACACACCAAATTGCTAGGAGTGGAAATAGACGATAAACTAAAATTTGACATTCACATATCCATGACCATAAAAAAAGTCCACAAAAAACTAGGAGCATTATACAGAAATAAACAATTTCTCACCAAAGCAGCAAAGATTTCAATAGCAAATTCCCACCTTATCTCCACCCTAATTTATGCCTCTCCAGTATATACCAACCTAAGGCAATGTGATCTAAACAAGCTAGAGACCTGCTACAACAAAATCGCAAAATTCGTCACAGGGGCATCCTACCGTAGTCACCACTGTCTCTCACTTGCTGAACTGGGCTGGCTTGAACTCCCTCACCTCCTTCAGTGGTATCAACTCTCACTCACCCACAAACTAGTAAACCATCCACTAAATGTCCCATCCCTCCAGAATCTACTCCAACCCTATCGCACCACCAGACCACTAAGATCCAGCAACAAAAATCACTTGCAGATCACTAAAGCCAATAACTCTGCTGGTGAAGCACTATTCTCTTCGCCATAGCCAAATTATGGAACTCACTCCCACCCACAATTACCTCCGTATCATCATGCACCAACTTCAAAACTTTATTAAAAGCGCACCTAAAAACATGCTGGCTATGCCCTTGCAACTCCCACTCTAATATCATCCACCCCATCCAACTACTACCTTTCTTTCACCTCCACTAACTATCTTGATGATAGCAAGCTCAGATGCTCATAAGCCTAGTACTTATTATACAGCAGGAACTTCTCATTGTTACATTTGTTAATGCCTGTTATGTACTTCACAGATAAAGATTCTAGTTGTCTACTGATGTACTATGTTCTTCATCTGTAAATATGTTGTAAGTAATTTCTATGTTAAATTGTTAATCACTATGTAATCCAATGTAACTACTGTCTGTTTATTTTACTGTGGAGCTTTTCTCCCCGGGCCTCCGCTGAAAATGGACCCACGTCCAGTCGGACACTCCCGGTCAACAAATTTAAATAAATAAATAAATGATAACCCCTGTACCTTCCTTAGATACAACATTCAATTTTTGGTCATGTGACCCACTTTTTTTATCTTCAGGACAGTGCTATGCCCATTCTAAAACAGACTGACATACACATGGCCAGCCCTTAGTCCATAGGATAATAGGTTGTTGGTCTAAATATTAATCAACCCTATGTTTCAAGCATAAAATATAAATAACAGGTCTAAAGCCTGATCATAAATAAAAAAATTGAATAACAAAAATGAAACGGTCTGTCAGTTGAAAGCCCCGACTGGAAGTTTGAGATGGGGTACTCCACAAACAATTCCAAATTCCCTTAATCCAATAAACTAGGATCCGATGTTAAAAATAAATTAATGGGTTAAGCCTGAGAAGTTTGGGGGACAAACAACAAAACTGTATAAATCAATGATGTGATATCAGTATTCACAATGGTAGATAACAGAAGTATGGCCTGTTGATCTGTTAACTTTTATTTAAATATTTGTATGACAGGCTCCCCCAAATAGAGATAATGCTTGCCCCCAATTCCTAGATATATCAGTAATCTGACAAGGGACTAAGTGAAATAGAATTAAGTATATCAGTGCTGTTTGTTCCTATCTAAACTGTATTGTGCTGTAAATCCAAGTTGTTTGTGTAATTCCCTGCTCGTAAAAAATATATTGTAAAGACCAAGTTATCAGGTGTATATGGAAAGGAAACACAAATACAGCATGTCCAAACAGATACTTATTTTCCTAAAATCCTGAAGCATACTATGATCGCAGTTGTATTTGGTTTAGATAACTTCAATGCTTCAAAATAATATTCAAATTGTTATTCTAGCTGACATAAATCAAACCAAAACACTTGACCCGTTGATCAAAAGAATATGACTGCCCCAAGAACAATACAGTCTATTTAGTTGGAAATTGTTTGTGATAACACAAAAAAACACTTAATCCCAACATAAGTAATATGAGCAGATACAGATAGGGATGGAACCCCCTCAAAAATTACAATATAAGTTGTGAATAGCTGTTTAACTGTTGTTATAATGTCCAAAAAATTGAAGCGAGCTGTAGTTTAACATGCAAGTCCCAAATTAGTCTCTCAAACACTCGTATCCCACACCATGAGCGGTCGTGATGAAATCAAATATGAATACAGTTGAAAGTCCAAAGTCCCATTTATCCCAATGTTGTGAATGTAAAATAATGATTGGCCACTTGTATATGCAACCTGTTGAGTTCAAAAAGAAGCCCTTATCACCCTTAATTAACTCCGTTCATCACCAGACTGTTGGTCACGATGATAAAGTGATGGCCGAGAAGTCAAAAAGTTAGTCAAAGATTAGTTTGCACAATACATATCCTCAAGGTAACCAAGGGATTCATAAATTGTATGAACAATGACCCAATGTTATTGTTTTGTCCCAAACATGAACTGTCCAATACATTAACTTGAAAATAGCATCTGAAAAAGGGAAACGACAGTTGTAAAAAATGACTAGTATGCTGAAAATGCTGCCCCTCCACAGTAAATACAAGTTTATAAGACGAATGTAGCCAAATGCCTGAAAAAGGCTGTTTTCATTTACCCATAGTCAGGAAAAGTCCATTAGTGTTGAAACGTGGATAAAGAATGGCGAAAATGAAGGCTCGTAAATGCGTAGCTTCTACTTCTGCTGCTCAGCTGCTTCATGTAACATAGGTATATAAAAATGATTCTGCTGCCTCAAAACCGACCTTGACTGTTGACTCTCAAACCTAAGAAACACTGCTCGCAAGGATAAAAGCTTAGCTTTGCTTCTCATGTTTGCATGTCACTTACCACTGCACAAACCTGGACAAATGGCTCACACACGAACCTGACAGAATATCTGCAGACAGGATGCCAACAGTCTCTATTTCAAAAAGGATACATTCCTGCATATTTTGCTTTCCATTGCTTAAACCCACTAAACAGTGTTACACAGCAGTTAGCAACCTTCCCCCAACACCTGCAGGTCTAGAACACCTGCAGAGAAGAAGAAGACAGTAGACAATTTCAAAATGGACACATTCTATCAAGTATGTTGGGCACTGTGCAAACATGCGAAGTGGTGTTGTGCGGCAGTTAACACAAAAGTTAATAATGAATATGAACATATCAAAATACTTTTTAATTATTCCTGTGGCAGCAGGTGTAAGTATAGGACTGCAATACAGATGATCCTGGGTTCTAATACAGCAAATTCCAAATATTTTTACTGTTGATCCATTTTAGTTTGTATTAAAATTCACATGAAACAAATTATTACACACTACCAATTTTATTAAGGGGTGTACATTCAATTTTAGTAAACACATAAAAAAATGTAAACATAATTATAAATAAAAAATAAGTATGTATAGCAGTAGAGCTCATATCAATTATTTGTGTGACTGAAGGTACAGTAATTATTATGTTTCTGTAATTATAATTATGTTCTCTGGCCCTGGGTGGCCTTCAGACTTCTATAATACTCATACACACACATGAATGTATAGACCAGGATCTTGTCAGGTCACACACAACCATGGTTAACCCCGCAGTCTGTCCTATGTATTTATATACAACTCATGAGTATGTCTAAGAAACACTTCTTCTCTGGCAAGGATGAAAAATCACCACTGTGGAAGAAAATGTTTTGTCTCTTATACATAGGTTTGAATCCCACATTGTAAAAATTCATTTTATCAGTGTGTAAAGCCATACAAAAAATGCATCAGGTTATAAAATGTATGCCCCAGGTACATGTCTGCAAAGTTAAATCACCTAAGAGTTACAGCAGCAAACAACCCTCAAACTAATGCCAAGTGTCAGACTAACACTCTAATTTCAAAAACTGCTTTAATCTCTGTTTGGCAGTGTTGTTCTCCACTTAATATTATTGAAACACAGTTGGCATCATCGTTCAGGTTTGCATATTACCAGTAAACTTGATAACACGCATTGGCGGGAAGTCATTCTTAACAATTGCTGTTTTCCCTGGTCAGACATGTCTGTTGGTAGAAGGGAAGGTGCCCAGTTTAGAGCAAAAAGGTGGGGTGTTGAGGAATCCATAATCCTCAATGGACTCCTTGTAAAGCACCGCAACTGAAGGCTGTTGCAAGGGGGCTATACCAGCTCCCAGTACAAGTCCAAGGCATAGCACAGTCTGACCAAGGCTGTCTCCAGTGTGACTGGAATTCCACATACTGGAGAAAAGTGTAGGGATCATTTTAATGACCTGAAAAGGTGCAAGACGGATACTGTCAATCAGTGGCTGGATGAGTTCAGGACTGCTGATGTCCCACAGTTGTGTAAGTATACTGATAAAGAGAATTTATAGTATATAGAAAGCAGCATATAGGCAATACTGGTATGTGTAATACTCTTCTTTTGTTCTTTTTTCTTTATCCCACAGCCAACCAAGATATTATGGCGAATAGAAATGCCTATGCTGAGCATCTAGAGAGACTGAGGGAAGCAAGGGGTATGCAAGCAGCACAACAGAACTATTATTTTAGCTAACGTATTGCTGTTCTATACAGTTGTAGAAAAGTAAGCATGCATATCCTAACTGTAAAAGCAAGCATGCATGCTTCAGTCTGTAGCACAAGCCAACAGTAGGAGTCGAGTCTAATACTGTAGTCAGACATTGTGGTTTCAAATACCACAAATAAATATGTAGTAAAATCCTTTAAGGATATTTTACATCATTTAATTTCAACACAAGTGGCATAAATGCCCTGCTGTTAACTTAATCTGCATAATTGGACCAAACATATATGCAATATATGCATGTTGTAAGGATTACTTTGAACAATCCTTACTTATAATTTGTAGTTGTTAAAAAGTATATTTAAATGTAAAAGTAGAGATAGAATACTTTATTATTGCGATAATGCATTGTATGTCACATATAATGTTACTAATTATCTCCTTTTTTTCTCTTACCCCAACTCTTATCTCTCTTATTTTGTATGTGTTGTCAAAATGTTTCCATGTTATCCATCTCTGACAAATCACAAAATGTTTTGCAGCATAGGGAGGTATGCCACCCTCTGTGGCTCAGCCTGTCCCTGCTCCACCAGTTCCTGCACTGATGCCAAGCACATCTGGGACCCAACTTGGCAGTACTGCCTCTGCTGCTCCTGTACTACCTGGGCCCTTCACATCAGGTAGCACTACCCCAGCAGCTAGTGCTGTGCTACTCTCCAGGAGTAGTGGCAGAGGTGGGGGTCTTATTATCTGCCGTGATCTTCCTTCCATCATACCAAACACCAGCTGTATCCAGTATGCTGATGATTCCACTTTAATCTGCTCAGCTTCTTCAGATGATCTAAAAAGGGATACCCGGGCTACTTTTACTATGGTAGAAAACTGGCTATCCAAACATCGCCTACTACTAAATCCCCAAAAAAAACAAAATGCTCATATTTCCACCAACCCAAAGGTCCATACCCTTCTCCTTTACCATTCAAGCTAATGATGGGACAGTCATCTCCCCTGACCCCAATACCAAATTGCTAGGTGTTACTATTGATAATTACATAAAATTTGACCTCCATGTAAGCCAGACAATCAAAACCATTAACAAAAAACTCGGTTCACTCTACAGAGTAAAAACCTTCCTCACCCCATAGCTAAAATAGCCATTGCACGCTCGCACCTACTATCCACCCTCCTATATGCTTCCCCACTTCTAGAAAATATAAGTAAATCTGAACTTAACAAACTTACAGCCTGCTATAATCACATCGCTAGGTTTGCTATGGGTTCTCCTTTCAGAACCCACCACTGCATTAACCTCAAACTACTTGGATGGTTGGAATTTCCCAATCTTGTCAAGTATAACCTGCTAATATTGGCTAATAAAATCCTAAAGAACCCAAATAACACTCCAGCCCTTAGTCACCACATCTTCCCCCATAATAATTCAAGACTGCTCCGCTCATCCAATAAGTTACAAATCCAGCTGACAAGTCACTCAATAACCCATTAGAAAACTGGTTTGTTGGTTCCACTTTTTAATGAAATAAAAATAAAAAATACAATAATGCGACAATAGTTCTCCGTACTAAGCGCTTTCACCCACAATCATATAGGGCATCTTCAGAGTACAAATTCTTCACTAAAAAGCCATCCTTTATGTAGTTGAAATTAAATGAATTAATTAATTAATTGGTTAATGTTGTAATTGTATAATAACATAATTACTAGTAAAAACACTGCAGAAAGAGTATAAAAGAAACATCTAGAGAAACAGTGTAAAAAACACTAAAATATTACGGAGTCCCAAAACGTGTGTCCAATACTGTAAACCTTAAATAAAACATAACTTTCATTTTCTAGTAATTATTTGATAAACACTAAATGTAAATAAAGATTAATCAAAGTTAATAGTGTTTGCCAATATTTAACAGATGAAAATTGTTTGACAGATAAAAAAGTTTAACAGATAAAAGCGTAAAACAGCAGACGTAAAAGGCGAAATTCTAACATGCTGTTGATCTCACAAGATATAGATCTCACAGGTTCTACACATATTGTACACATATTTAAAATATAAAATTCATATACATATACTAAAAATATAAATTATTAAATATATATTATAAATTATGAATTGTGAAATAAGTAGTGTGTAATACTTCCACGGTCCATCTACATCAGTAATATCTTGAATAAATTATACTTGTATTTAATTTATTTATAATGAAATAAATAAATATATATATATATATATATATATATATATATATATATATATATATGTGTGTGTGTGTATAAGTCCATTCTTCAATAACATGTTTTTCCAGTAATAATCAATCGTTAAAAAGCTAAAAAATGGTCATAGATCAAAATTTGTAATATTAAAAATGTTTAGATCATACTTAAATAAAATATGATTTTAATTTAAGTACAGTAAAAATAGAAACAGAGTCATTGATGCCTGGCAGCATACAGGCATTAAGCCTAAGTTGCCAAAGGCATTCCTTGGCTTCCAAAATGACTTTTTCATCACCCCCCCTTCTGTACATTGTGTGGAGTTCTGTCAATGATAAAGAATAGAAATCTCTTAAAATTTGCACATTTGATGCTATGATTGTATAAGGCACTGGCTGGCATGGTCCTATTTGCAAATTCTGTAAGTAGAACCTGGAACAAACTTCCAGATGCCATTACCAAGCTCTCCTCCCCAGACCAATTCAAAGCCTCTGTCAAACAACACCTGGAACAAAAATGGATATGCCACTGTAACAAACCTGACTAACTTTAAATAATGCATGTAATTTTACTTATCTATTTGTGTTTTCCTTTTTGTAATCTAATACCAGCCCTCAAAATTGAAAATTTGTAACACTGATTGTTCAGAATGTACTTCTAACTGTTTTCCTTTTCTTAACTACAATATTACCTAATAATTTTATGTATAATCAATGTTCTTTTACTTGACCGCTATTATTCTTATATTCTGTTGGAGCTTATCTCCCTGGGCCTCGGCTGAAAATGGACATGATTCCAGTCGGACTTTTCCCGGTCAACAAATGTAAAATAAAAATAAAAATAAAAATAAATAAAAATGTAAGGTCATGCACAGCACCATTGGTGCATGCCTACACTGGATGGAGAGGCTGCTCTCACTTATAGTCGGTAGGAGAAGATGTCAAGCACTCCAACAGCCAGTGGAGTAAGGGCACAGTGATGACAGTCCTGCGGGTGAAGACTAGATTTTCACTTTCCCCATGTTTGACAGTCATGGGCATCTGTTGTCCCCTCCCTAACCTGAATCATGGTGTCCCCCAACCTGTCATGTCCCTCACTGTCCCTCTGTGTTGTTGGTCCTGTTTGCATCTGCTTCCTCACCTACTCTACTTACCTGACCCAGAAATACCTATGTCCCTTACCCAACATTCCTCCATTACTGATGTGAAAAAAATGGGTGCCTGTCCCACAAAAAAAAAAAAAAAAAATATATATATATATATATATATATATATATATATATATATATATATATATATATTGTCCCATACATATTTATTTATTTTATTTTGTTTTACATTTGTTAACTGGGGGTGCCTGACTGAGTCGAAAAGGCCCTTTTTCAGCAGAGGCCTGGGGAGAAAAGTTCCACAAAGCAAAATTACAGACACATTTAGTTATTTAGACATGATCAGTATACACACAAATTACAAGAGACATGTTTTTACAGTGGTATGCGGCACATAAACAGTTACAGTGGAGAGAACAAACAAAAAAATATTAATTTTAAAAATAAAGGTAATTAATAGATTTGTGGTGTACAGCTGAAATTTGGAACATAGGTAGAATACATACATAGTACACAGGTACAGTACATACATTGTAGATTAGCCAGTGTTTGTGAATAAGATTGAAAACTAGTATCAAGTGCTCTAGATTTAATATGTATATGTTATCCGCTCTGCACTTCACATATGTGTCTTCTTGACATACTTGATTCAGTCCAATTGGCTATATAACATGATTGTATTATTGTCACCCCTCTTTGTTGAGGTGACAGTCCAAATTCGTCTAATATTCTGTACATATTTTCATTTTACACTGCTGAAGAAGTGGATAACCTCTTCAAGAGTATAAAAAGAGTAATTTGCATATATCCCATGTCGCCTCTAATACAAGAGGTTTATGGATTCACATAGTGGAAAGACTACCTTTTCCTAGATTTTTCTTTTTGTTTTTTAACCAATTGGTTTTTCTGGGTGACCTTTTTACTCATTGTTTTAGTTTGTATTGGGGATATTTTGCAGTCAACCTAAGGTTTATGGATATCAGTTGGGTACGACAACCCTGTGTTTCCAAATGTTAGCTAAGCATTCCACTTATACTGTGCTGATGATGCCATAAGAAGGCACAAATATACATGCCCACAGCTAGTGGGGTTTGGCTTTATTGGCCTGAATTTGTTCATAGATAGACTTAAAAGAAAAAGTCATAGACATTCAGAATTGCCATTTAACTGAAACACCTGATGTCCTTAAAAGGGTAATTTGCATATATTCCATGTTGCCTCTAGTCTGTATACTTAGGTAGGGGTTCTAATCTCACTGTAGTCAACTGGTGTGTGTATGTTTTGTCTCTGTTTAGTCAGAACAGCATAACTGTGTATCCTGCAGTCATCACTACAATTCCATGGAGTACCAATATTTCAACAGTTCTACATGCCTACACATCCATTTAATTCAGGCCTCCCAACATTATCTTTCAAGCATGCGATGAAGTCATTCACACTATAAATTGTCCTGCAGCCTTGTAAAAGCCAGACTTGTGCCTTGACACCTGCATTAAGTACTGAGTTCTCTAGTCTGCCTACTGAGATAGGTAAGGGTTCTATTCTCACTGCAGTCAACTGATGTGCATGTGTATGTGTGCTTGGTCACTTGGTTGACATTAGAGAGAGCATTTTAAATCAGCATGTGGGACACTGCTATTACCATCTTCTCCTCAACAGGCACTGCTGATGCTATCACTTATAAAGCGTTGTCCAACATACTCTAAGTCAGACTTGTGCTGTGGCACTTGTGTTAAATACTAAAGTCTCTAGTTGGTGTATTTAGATAGGTAGGGGTTCTGTTCTCACTGCAGTCAACGTGTGTGTGTGTGTGTGTGTGTGTGTGTGTGTGTGTGTGTGTGTGTGTGTGTGTGTGTGTGTGTGTGTGTGTGTGTGTGTGTGTGTTTGCCACTTGGTTGACATTAGAGAGAGCATTTTATGCCAGCATGTGAGACACTGCTATTACTATCTTCCTCTCACCAGACTCTGCTAATGTCATCAGCAATATCTGCCTCTCAAGCATCTTCTGTTAATATCACAGGATAGGTTAAGATGCCTAAAGTGAGTGACTCTTGTGTTATTAGAGTTGCGGATGTGCAGTATTTCCAGAAGGACAGGGTCAGAGACTGCCCTGTAGGCCAGGCACAAGTCACCTCTCAGCAGCCTATATGATACAGAGTACAGTGATAGGGCTTTCAGTCTATCCACATACATCATGGCATGGCTTGGAAGCCCTGTATTTTCTTAGTGAGAAACCCCTGTGGTCTCACCAGCTGCTGCAGGTGTCTGGTGAGGTACATGCAAAAAGGAGCATTGTTCTCTATTAGTGGTCTGATGAGGGTTGGGTACAATGGTGTTATAACATCCTCAGACCGGAATGTAATGCCCTTACTTATGAAGTGCACGACATAGAAGGGTTTCCTTACCACTGTGGAAACTTGGTGGACGAAGTTCAGATTGCGGTATACCTGTGTTCCCAGGTCTTGCACCACTGGGTTTGAACTTAGGGGGATTATTGTCAATACTGTAATTAGCAGGGAATTCCACTTTGCAAAGGCATTAATAATGGCACTTTTTTGCATTTAATTTTAGACCTTGGCTTTGGTGCCAGTCATTTGTCTGTGTTAGCCCCTCCTGTAATATGTTAACATCATTAGGGGATTCAATGATTGTACCCAATTTGAAATCATTAATGAACGTGGTAAGCCAAAGGCCATGTACTTTAACCTGGACTTCCAAGAAATAGATTTCAAACAGTAAAGGGGCCAGCACAGACCCTTGTGGTATGCCACTGGTGATGGCTCTCTTGGTAGAGGTTGAGTCACCAATTTTGACAGTATGTGTTCTGTCGATGATCTATTTGGCTACCCATCTAGTGACATAAGGGTTAATCCCCAGCTGGGAAAGTTTTTGAATGATACCTGAAAAGCTTTGAACAGGTCAAGATGGGTGGTATGCACTGTCTTACCTTCATACAGGGCTTTGTTGACTTTCTCAAAGACATCTACTAGGTTTAATAAGCATGATATACCTTTAACAAAGCCAAATTAGGCTGGATCTAGAGTTTGAAGGTCACCTATGTCTTAGTTGCTAAGGTCCATGATGATTCATTTCATGGCCTTGCAGATGAGACTGGTTAGACTTATGGATCTTAGCTCCCATGGTTGGTTGATAGCCACCCTTTGTGCAAGGCAATTACTACTGGCATTTTCTACTCCTCTGGAGCAAAGCCAGTTCTCAGGCTATGGTTAAAGAGGATGCTAAGCGGGTCCACTAGGTCCTGTTTTAGATTACTTAGCAAGCAACATGGGATGTTATCTGGAAACATTGAAGCTATGTTTTTAGCCTTGGAGAGCACAGATATGACCTGATGTCTAGAGATACTAGGCAGAGGACTGGTGTCAGGTATGCTTTGGGGCATAGCCGGTGGCACCAGGGGGGTGAAATTTGCACCAAATCTGTCAGCTAGCAGGTTGGTAATTTCCTCTGGTGCAGCTTCATGTTTAGACTCCTAGCATTAAGCAGCGCAACCTTGAGTTTACCTCCAGTGGAATTTTATGTCAGATCTTTTGTTGCTTTGACATTGCCTAAAAAAGGCACTATGGGGGTAGCAATCACCTTTGCCAGTATCTGACAACCTAGAGGACACAAGTGCAGACCATCCCTGGCAAAGCAGCATGGCCTGTCAACCATTTCATCCCAGGCTGAGAGATACTGGATCCCCCTGGACTGACACCAGAAGCTAGGCTAAATTGTTGAAGTTGATCATTTTTTTTGTTTATATTATGACATCATCCTGGCTAAAGGTTGAATGCTGCTTAGAGATAAAATCATATTTGCCTTGGACACATAATCTGAGAGTTCAGTCATGTGTCTCTTCATATAGTCCAGAGAGATACATTTTAACTAATTCATTCACCCCAACATGAACTATGACAGAGTCATAATGGTACTTGTTGTTGAGTTATGTAAGTACATTGTATGATACACCTGTATGTATATTGTTGGCATATTAGGACATATGTTGTTGTGGTGGAGCAGATCAACCATCGACACAGTTCACATTTGCCATCACAATGACAACTGCACTATAGCATAGGTGTGCAGGTGTCAGAATACCATCATGAAATGTTATGTGACACACATCAATATAAATTCAAATTGATTACATGGTCACATAAGTCTTGTATCATACACATGTTGTTATGCTGTGATATACACAACATGTATCACAATTTCTGATACAATTGAAACCTTGTGGAATCCATTGCATGTCCAGTCATGTTGTAATAATCAAGGATTATTGAGGGGAGTCAGCAGCACCATTGCATGACTGTTAACATTTGTGTCAGGAAATGTTCTGCATGAGCCACAAACAACTGATCTATAATCTATCCTGATATGGCATCAGGCTGCTCAAGACAGCTTGCCCATAAAACACATATAGGCAAATGTGCAATTGATGTAAGTACATGACACTGTTACAGTTGTATGACTGTGTGCATAGTACCAGTGTGTGGAATGTGATGAATGGCCACTGTTGTATTTGTAGGTCTTTTCTCAAATCATTTATTTCAATACATTTGAAATGTTAAGTGGAATACACAACTAAGCACAGATGTGCCTATGGATGCCACCAGATATACCCAACCAGAGGAAACAGACAATCCGCTAGCTGACAGTTTGTCTTATGTCACATCCCTGTTGCCACTGTCCACCAGCAAAACTATACATGCAAACATTACTCAGTTTCTATGCTAGGGAGGCAGCACATCTGTGTGTTCTGTACTGCTAATAACACAGAATCAATGGGCTATGACAACATCACAGGTTGCCTATAACGTGACTCAAAACATGGACCTGCCAGACACAGTTGGATCCATACTTCAACACAGCCTCCAGATGGAATATGTTCCTGTAGAAGGGTGTACATCAACATGCATCCATCTGACTTTGAGGTGGGGGGGGGTCATCACTGGATGCATGCATGTATAGATGCATCGTGACTCCCCTCATCTGTGAGGTAGACCAACATGTCATCATGGACCTTTCCTAAATGGACACTGGTAATATCCCGGCTGTGTGTGAAAGACATATATGATTTGTTCAGGCTACATCCATGTCTGTTACAACTGATAGATGTCCTCAAGAAGGTCAATAAGGACATGCATGATGACAACATTATCATCCTGTGGAATTTGACCAGGCCAAGGCATTTGACACAAATCCACACTGAGGTATTACTGCAACACAGTTACAAGTGGCCATAAAGACCTATATCACCAAGTGGGTAGACTAATGGATCACATACATGAGATATAAATATGCCAAAGTGTGTGAAGTGACCTATATCTAGAGTCCAGTGATAAGGTCCATACCTCGGGGCTGTGTGCTAGGTCCTTTCCTGTTCATTATTTAAGTCAAGGACATCAAGAATGATATACACATCCTTTGTCCAAACAGCTTTCTGGAGGACTGCAGATTGTGGAGAATCATTGAATCCAAGTGTGGTATTAGTATAATACAGACAGTATCAACACACAAATGATTGGTGCCACAACCATGAAGACACACGAGATTAAAAAAATCATAGGGAGATTTGTTATGTTATAAAAGCAAATGCACAACCTAATGATATTGTGGACAGCATCTTATTGGCCACACCCAAGTATTCTTTTTGTTGCATAAACATTAGTGACTGATGAGGTGGAGCTCCCATCACGGTGTTATACCAGATACATGTGTGAGACGTGTTCCTGTGAGGCACACAGTACATACATAGCTGATTGACAACATTGATGGCATGGGTTACATTTGTGACAGTGTGGATTGTGTCATATATGTGCCATGCACACCTGTAAACTAGCCTTGATTGCTCGTAATCTCACATACAGGTATAGCAGTGTCCTTTCTAACATCAATATATATCCAAATCATAAGTCCATTGTTTTCTTGTAATAACAGAATGAATATCAGTATACATTTTCCATAAAAGTTGTTTCCAATCATTTTAAGATGCAAAAAAAAAATGTCTCACAAAAATTTAAAATACAGCTCCTCCTTTATCATCTAAGTAAAATATTGCACTAAATACCATATGCTAATGGCTTCCTAGTTACCTTTTCATTTGAAATATTAAATAATTTTGGACATGTCTTTCGGCTTTTCCCGGTTAGGGTTGCCACAGCGAAACTCCGGTCCGCTAATAATTGGCAGTTGATTTTTATGTACCGGCTTGCCAGGCCTGACGCACAACTTTCAACGAAGGTACGCCCATTCACGCATGTCTCCATGCAGAAGACACTCTAGCTGAGAATCGAACCAGACAGGGTCTTACTGTGAGGCGACAACGCTACCACAGCACCACCACCGCGGTAAAATTATTTTGGACATTTAGCCTTAGAAAAATGACCACATATATAGTATTTGTTTTTGTTTGTTTTTATCTGAGCTCCTCTGAAGGTTTTTGCCACAGAACCAGAGGATTAATAAAGTATTCCTGTGTTCTGTTCTTGGTGGTCATTTTTATAAATATTTCATTATTGTTTGTTGTTGTTTTAGATGTATGGTGTTGGACTTGTATACCACAGTCCCATAGTACTTAGAAATTAAGTGCCAACTACTTTACAACTGAGTATGCAAGAGTTTATACATAATGAACCAGCTTTAGTACATATTGGCTGAGGGAATTCAGAATTCCAAAACTTTATGCATACTTTGTTGCTCAGAGAGACTTTAGAGATTACATTTCCCCCTCATTGTGCAGAATCAGTTTAGAATATCAGGAGAAATGAAAGAGGTAATAGTGCAATTGGAGAAATTAATGACTTCTGAAACCAATGTACATTAAAATTTAATAACTTTAAAAATATATACCCAACTGGATATTACTTCTCAAGGCTTAGTAGCTTTTAAAAAACCCACAACTTTATTTGATGTTCCAAAACACCTGCACCCAATTCCAAATGATGTAGTCTCAGTATTAAGTGACCACTTACACTGAGAGCAGGTGTTTTGGAATCTAGCCCCTGTAGCAAGCCTGTTTGTAGATAGGCCTTACACTTAAGTGAGTCATTTACACTGAGAGCAGGTCTTTTGGAATCAGGGCAGACATACACTGAAAGCTACTCTTTTGGAATCTGGCCCCTGTTCTCAGTGTAATAGGTATATATACTGAGAGCAATTCTTTTGGAATCAGGCCCATTGTCTTCAGAAAAATATTAATATCCACCAGGAAGTCCTACTGTGTCTTTTTTATGGCAGGTTTTTAATAATATATAGTTTTTTTTACATAATGCTTTATATAATTATGTTAAGAAACTTCTTATATTAAAGATTCAGAAGATTTTTTTAAAAGTTACTAGTGAAGTGAAATGGATGGATGACATGTATTGGTATTGGATTTCTTTAGATATAGATAGTTTATATACCAGTAGAATGCATGCACATGGTGCAGAGGCTGCTAATTGTTTTATAAGCAATTCACCGATGATAAATTATGCTTCTGAATTGTTAAAGTTTTGTTGACTAATAATTGTTTTATGTTTGATGGAAAGCTTTACCATTGGTTAGTTGATGGGTACAGTCATGCAGGCATCACTTACAAAATTTATGCAAATTTAGTTATGAGTTTATTTGAATGTGATTATATTTATATGCAGGATTTTCTGAATAAATATATAATTACTTATAAACATTTTATTGATGACTTAATATTTATGTGCAAAAGTGAAGGGAATTTATACAATATTTTGTAAGTGATTTGATATAATATAATAGGTTTGGATTTATCTTTGGGGGGCTTTTTAATAAAGAAGTCCAATTTTTAGATATTTCTATTAACTGGCTGTTCTGGTAAGAGTGCATAAACTAGAGTATACAGTAAAAATACAGCAAATATGGAATTTTTGGATGGAAGTAGTTGTCACCCCTCCCCATTTGTTAAATGCTTTCCCTAAGGGGGGGATTGATGGAGATTTCCAGACTGTGTAGTGACCATGAAGTCATGATTATGACTGTGACTTTTATTCATATATTAAGATTATAAATCGGCCCAAGAATCAATTAAACAATAAGGTGAGAGATGGTGAGGCAAGGGAAAATAAAATTAGTGATAAAAATACAATTTTGTTACTAAATATAATATAAATCAAATGATAACTGAAATTATTAAGAAGCATTAGGATTTTCTGAAAAGAGCTTATTTTTTTAATAAAAATGTGCCCCCCTTTTATGGTTCCTATAGGCAGGAAAGAAGTATCAGCTATATGCTGGTATATAGTCATTTTGTTAGGCCTGATGAAAAATTGTCTCTGCAGATGATTTCACAGAAAGGCAGGGTACTTCCCCTTGTGGTACATGTTAGATTTGTGGGTATGCAGTGAACACTTTGCATTTTTAATGGCAGGAAATGTAGTGTTTGCAAAAGTTTTATATGTGGAGTGAGGAGGTTCTTTATGCTTTAAAGTGTTTATTTTATATTGGAGTGATGGCTAGAACGTTTAGAGTTAGGCTGCAAGAACATGTTAAAGACATTAAAAATAAGAAAGCAGAAAGTCCTGTTGGTACACATTTTTCAACATATCTTCCTAGCAAAAGTGACCTTTTGGAAAATAAAACAAATGAGAGATGTGGTAAAAGTCTTAAAAATTGTTATTGTATAAGGAATATATTTATATTTTAAAGTTTGGCATTTTAATTCCTTTGGACTGAACACTGAGTGTAATTGAAAATGCTTCCTAGCAGGGAATTAAGTGATTGATTGAGTAACTGGAGTTTAATTTTAATTGTTTTCTATATCTACATATTGTGTTTGTTTTGCTATGTTTTTTATTTGAACTCCTTTGAAGACTTTTGCTGCGGCACCAGAGGATTAATAAATTAACAAGTCTCACACTTATTGTACATTTTTATAAATACTTTAGTATTGTTTGGCATTGTTTAGGATATAGCCTCAGAAATGTGGGCACTACAAATAAGTCAGGACAAACCTTAGAGTTTAGTGGCCTAAAACAATCTTCCTTCAGATCTACTTCACAATGTACATCTTTTTCTCAGTAGTCAAATAAAGTAGAGGCTCATAGGTGAGTACATGGCCAACTGCCCTTGTGGGTCATTTTAAACCTAGCCAATTACCCCATTAATTCAAATTACCCTTACTCGATTCCAAAGTGTATAATTCTATACTACTCGTAGGAAAATATTGGGTGAGATAGTGCTTGCTTCTAGAGTAATACAATACCAGCAGGACATAAAAAGACACACTAAAAGCTAGGCTACCTCTGTAGAGTAAAACACTACCTTGCTGACTCTGCTAGACAAAACATAGCCACTTTTCTCTACTCCCCATCCTATTATATGCCTCCTATCCAGCTCAATCCCATCTCCTCTCTACCATCAAACTAGAACAATGCTACAATAAAGTAGCAAACTCGCAAGCAACCGATACTAAAGATCACATCATTGCCTCTTTTTAAAACAACTAAACTGGCTCAAACTAAATAATTCTGTATTGTACTCACAATTAATTACAACCTTTAAACTACTGCACAACCATGAAAAATTACCTCTTTACTGCACCATTCAACCTTACACTATTAAAGGACCTCTGTGCTCCACTGACAAATCATTACTCTCCATAACTGACCCTAACATCAAGGCGGAATACTCCCTGCATTCACACTGCATTGCTAATAGTTGGAATACGTTTCCACTCCACTTAAGAACAGTCTGTATACTGAAAAACTTGAAATGCCAACTGAAACAACACCTGATAAATGGCTCCGCATCTGTACAACCCCCTGGATAAACTGTTACTAATATAGCTATATGAATTGATGCCATAACTCTCTGCTATACAAAACCTAATGTGCTAATATGACAACTATACCCTCCTCTATCATCTCATCTGCTTTATCTCTCTTGTACCTCCTCTCCACTTTCCTTTCTTTAGGCTGCTTCAACTCTTTATTATATCTTCCTGTGTCCTAAATTTTAAACAAGTCTTTACAGCAATAAATATTCTTACGTAAAACCTGACACTTTATGCATATTAAGTAACAACAACAGTGAAAGGTAAAACCACGATGTAGTCCGTCTTCTAATGGGCAAAGTTCCAAGGAATAGGCACCATATGAAATCAAAATCAATTTATTGCAGGTAAAGATGAGCGCTTTCGCGTAGCACTGGCTACGCTTCTTCAGATAAACTTACACTGACAAACTTGCATTTAAATACACATTTTTTTGGCGGGATCATCATACAATTAAGCTTCAATTAAGAACAATTAAAAGATTAACTACACTGATTGCCCTTTTGATCAGTCAGTTACATAGGTAAAAAGATAAAAACAGTTACTAGTCATCTCTGATAAAAACTTGAAGAACTATTAACACAATTCAAATACAATCATATATTATCATGATATGTATATTCTGGACACCATAGTGATATAGCAACCTAATGTTCCTGTATCAAATCATTCTAGAAGGCTACACATAAAGCATGCATTCCTGCAACTAATACGATCGTTGTACTTAAGCGATCATATACGCATATGCTGCGAGCAAAATTCCATTGTATATTCATATACATAAAGTCTCCCAAGATGTAAAACAGAAACTTATACTCTAAGCCTAAATACAGAGTACACTTTCAAGAATGTGCTTATGTTCAAGTAACTGAACCTAAATATGCATAACTAGAATCTAAACCTATCAATGACCTAACTGACAAAATCTATCGTTCTTATAACAATTGCAAATAATGTTTGTTAATAAAAACTGAATATTACTAATAAATACATATTCTTTCATTTATTTAATCATAAAACTAAAATTATAACCTTAAAAATAACTATTATTCTTGTAACTATTAGGATGCAATATATAGGTAAGTCTATAGCCTATATACATGTGACAAACAATCAATAGGTAAGCTCTAATATATTAAAAAGCCTACCTATATAGACAAAATTAGGAGTTTATAGTTTACATCTATATCCTAGACACAAAGACATACTGATACGTAAGAATAAAAATAATAATAAAATACTATTACTCATAACTTTGGAAAAATAAAAATGCATATCAGTACATAAAAAACATATATATAGATAGTTACATCTAGAAGTATGAAATTTATAAAATACTTATACAATTACAACATGTACCAAAACTGCCTAACCTCTATTATAAACTGCATAATCCTAATGACACCTCACAAAAGTCATGTAAATAGACACAACCTAAATGTGTGTCTAGGGACTCCATTGGTCCTAACTATTAGATATATCTTCATGTAATATGCAATAATCATTACAGTAACAAAATATCTAATGAGTAATAACTTAAACCTAAAAGAAATTCTAGTAGATAGATAGCAGAACGGAGATATACGTATTATTTTCTCCCTGCTAACACTGGTTTAATAGAAATGTAGTTATTTATGCCCGGGGGTAGGTGAGCTGCTAACTTCAATATCCAGTGCAGCTCAACCTTAGCTAAGGCATTGTCATTATCAGCCCCTCTCTTATTGATTGGCAGTACTTGCAACACTCTAAACGTAAAATAATGTGTAGAGCAATCTTTTATATGTTTGGCCAATGCGTTAGTCTCATCTTGTTTGCGAATATCATAAAGATGGTCGTAAATACGATTGCGTAACCTCCTCTTTGTTAATCCTACATAGAAGGCTGTACACAAGGCACATGTGGCCAAATAAACCACATTCATAGTGTTGCAATCAGCATAGAAATTAGGCTGAAAGGTATAATCCATGTAGGGATGTTGGTAGAATTGTATCTTTGAGAGATTACTACATCTCTTGCACTGATGACAAGGATAGGTTCCTTTCGTTAGAATCTCTCCTAATATCAAATTATTATTGCCTTTGGTGTTAGTAACATATTGATCATTACATAACATAAATTTAAGATTATCACTATTCCTATAACTAAATCTAGCCTTAACACCAACATAATCCCTAATCTGTTTGTACATGGTGAGAACATTCCAATTCTTAGTAACTATCTGTCTTATATTTTCAACGTCACTCATATATTTAATGGTGTAATTAACCATATTATCATTAACCTTTAATTTATGGAACTTATTATATTTATACCGACCAATCATTCCAGAACTTTGTCGATATATTGGTTGGAGATCTCCTAAGACCTCATGCCTTATATTCCTAACCATAGATAAATCATACCCTCTGTTTTTAAACAAAAGCTCCATTAAATCAGACTCTCTCTTCAAATCATTCTTATCAGCACACAATCTAGATATTCTAACGAACTGGCTTCTTACTGTGCCTGGGATGCATACTGTCATATGCCAGTATAGCATTCTTCCATACAGATTTCCTATAAAGTGTTGGTATAATAGTGCCTTCACTTGTTAATTTAACTGTAACGTCTAAAAAGTGAATCTCTTTCGAGGAATGTTCTTTAGTAAATCTCAAAAAATCTGTGGTTGTTTCCAAATATCTCAAGAATGTATTAAAGCTTTCAATAGTACCTTCCCATATGATAAATATATCATCCACAAACCGTTTATAGTATTGTATAAACTTAAATGACTCATGATTAAATAGAAACAGTTGTTCCCACCAAAAAACAACTAAATTGGTGTAGGTATTCGCACAGGGGGTGCCCATGGCTACCCCCCATGTTTGTAGGTAATACCTATCGCCAAACATAAAAACATTATTGTTCAATATAACTTCCAATAACTGGCAAACCAATATGATCCTAGCATTAGAGAAAGTTGTTTCTTTAGTCAAAAGTTCTCTAATATATTGTATGCCAATGTCATTTGGAATCGATGTGAACAACTTCTCTACATCCATTGTGATAAGAAGGTACTGGGTAGTTTTCAGATCAAGACGTATACTATCTAGACTTTCTAACAATTGGTACGTATCTTTCAAAATGGTGGGACAACCATTCACTACTGGTCGTAAGATGTTCTCTAAGAAGGTGGATACATGTGAAGTTATCCAACCTTCACCTGATACTATCGGTCTCATTGGTATGGGCCAAACTTCTTTGTGGATCTTAGGCAACCCTTTCAAAACCGGTACAACTGGGTGAGATTTGGAGAGATAGTCATGTAATTCCACACTAATCTGTCGACACAACAGAAGATCATATAGAACGTCCTTCACTGTTTGTACAATTGTTAAGACCTCCTTACAGGTTACACTCTTATAAGTTATTTCATCTGACAATAAGTTGTTCATACACATCACATATTCTGAAGTGTCTAGAACAACTATACCCCCCCTTTATCAGCAGGTTTCACTACAATCATGTTGTTAGTTTTTAGATCAATTAGGGCTTTACTCTCACGACTAGTTAAGTTATAGTATCTCCATTTTTTGTCATTAGTAACAGAAAACAAAGTGTATAAATCTTTTTCACATAATTTAAGAAAGTACTCCACCATAGGAGGCATTGGTGGCATAAAAGTACTCTTATTTCTAAAAGGTAACAAAGGCTTAGTCACAACTATACCTTCATCACCATTAGAAAAATGTAATTTCAAACATAACTGCCGACAAAAAAGTCTTAGGTCAACCAAGGACTCTACCAGCGTCGATGGAGTAGCTGGAATAAAGTTTAGTCCCCTATTCAGAAGACTGATGGTCGAAGCATCCAATAGAAGACTAGAATAATTGAAGACCAAAGAAGTCAATACCTCGTTTTCCTGTTTGGTACAGTCTTCTCTTCTGAGTACTTGCGCTTCCTCGGGCCTCTGCTGTTGGAACGTCCTCGTTGATGTTGTATAAATTTCTTCTGGTATGCTAAAAAATGTGTTGAAGCATTACTAGATACTACGGTGTTCTTAGGTATAGCTCCTAGTGCACGATCCCCTTGTAGTGCTTCCTGATTGGGAGGGGGTGTGTCTGTATTGGAGTATTCAATAGGATCCAAACTGCTGACTCTTGTCAGCGATATGTCAGTCTGATTAGAGAGATTATGACTAGTAGGAAGCAATGGAAAACCAGATGCTGTACTCACTGTTTCATTTAAAACATATGGTGCTTGTTGTTTAAATGGTTGATATGAGGCTGTAGAGCGAGTATTCTGGGATCTCGGCCAAACGAACACATGGCCGTTTTGAAAGTCATTAAAGTCCCTTCTTAATTTACGTTGCTTCGTTTTACCAAGTCTGTCACTAAAGGATTTAACTTGTGTAAACACATGACACAGTTTCTCTTTGCAGTATTCTGAACTGAAGCGTTCAGTTAGTTCTTTATATAGGGCGTCTGTTTTGCTACGTAAATCAGTCTCTAGGGGTTGAAAATACTTCAGCAACAGTCTCACATAGTCAAACCCAAGCTGTATATTAAGGTCTTGCCACTGTTTAAGTAAGGATGGATGTGAGTCCCCGTACGTAGGCATGCAGAATACCCGCATGCCTCTGGGGACTACTAGTTAACGTAGTTAATCTTTTAATTGTTCTTAATTGAAGCTTAATTGTATGATGATCCCGCCAAAAAAATGTGTATTTAAATGCAAGTTTGTCAGTGTAAGTTTATCTGAAGAAGCGTAGCCAGTACTATGCGAAAGCGCTCATCTTTACCTGCAATAAATTGATTTTGATTTCATATGGTGCCTATTCCTTGGAACTTTGCCCATTAGAAGACGGACTACATCGTGGTTTTACCTTTCACTGTTGTTGTTACTTGGTTTTTTGCTTTTGGTGAGAGGTATCTTCAGCGGAGGGTTGCTTCCTCTATATTTTTTAGTTCTTGGTTTTTGTCTGCAACTCAATGCACACGATGGAAACTAACAACACTGTCTTTATTCCTAATCCGTAGCCGAGGGACACTACCCGTTTATGGACGGGACTGTTTCTTCATGAATCAAACCCTTTATTGTCTTTGGATTTCCATGAAGCTGTGGGCCCAGCCCACCCACAAGAAACTGGTGAGAATTTGATTGAATTTCATGAATTACTGAAACGTTTAGAAGATAACCTGTATCAGATACAGAGATACCTTTGGCAGAGACTGCATCTAGATGCTTGCCTGTTTCACAAAGTAGTCCCCAGAGGCATGCGGGTATTCTGCATGCCTACGTACGGGGACTCACATCCATCCTTACTTAAACAGTGGCAAGACCTTAATATACAGCTTGGGTTTGACTATGTGAGACTGTCGCTGAAGTATTTTCAACCCCTACAGACTGATTTACGTAGCAAAACAGACGCCCTATATAAAGAACTAACTGAACGCTTCAGTTCAGAATACTGCAAAGAGAAACTGTGTCATGTGTTTACACAAGTTAAATCCTTTAGTGACAGACTTGGTAAAACGAAGCAACGTAAATTAAGAAGGGACTTTAATGACTTTCAAAACGGCCATGTGTTCGTTTGGCCGAGATCCCAGGATACTCGCTCTACAGCCTCATATCAACCATTTAAACAACAAGCGCCATCTGTTTTAAATGAAACAGTGAGTACAGCATCTGGTTTTCCATTGCTTCCTACTAGTCATAATCTCTCTAATCAGACTGACATATCGCTGACAAGAGTCAGCAGTTTGGATCCTATTGAATACTCCAATACAGACACACCCCCTCCCAATCAGGAAGCACTACAAGGGGATCGTGCACTAGGAGCTATACCTAAGAACACCATAGTATCTAGCAATGCTTCAACACATTTTTTACCATACCAGAAGAAATTTATACAACATCAACGAGGACGTTCCAACAGCAGAGGCCCGAGGAAGCGCAAGTACTCAGAAGAGAAGACTGTACCAAACAGGAAAACGAGGTATTGACTTCTTTGGTCTTCAATTATTCTAGTCTTCTATTGGATGCTTCGACCATCAGTCTTCTGAATAGGGGACTAAACTTTATTCCAGCTACTCCATCGACGCTGGTAGAGTCCTTGGTTGACCTAAGACTTTTTTGTCAGCAGTTATGTTTGAAATTACATTTTTCTAATGGTGATGAAGGTATAGTTGTGACTAAGCCTTTGTTACCTTTTAGAAATAAGAGTACTTTTATGCCACCAATGCCTCCTATGGTGGAGTACTTTCTTAAATTATGTGAAAAAGATTTATACACTTTGTTTTCTGTTACTAATGACAAAAAAGGGAGATACTATAACTTACTAGTCGTGAGAGTAAAGCCCTAATTGATCTAAAAACTAACAACATGATTGTAGTGAAACCTGCTGATAAAGGGGGGGTATAGTTGTTCTAGACACTTCAGAATATGTGATGTGTATGAACAACTTATTGTCAGATGAAACAACTTATAAGAGTGTAACCTGTAAGGAGGTCTTAACAATTGTACAAACAGTGAAGGACGTTCTATATGATCTTCTGTTGTGTCGACAGATTAGTGTGGAATTACATGACTATCTCTCCAAATCTCACCCAGTTGAACCGGTTTTGAAAGGGTTACCTAAGATCCACAAAGAAGTTTGGCCCATACCAATGAGACCGATAGTATCAGGTGAAGGTTGGATAACTTCACATGTATCCACCTTCTTAGAGAACATCTTACGACCAGTAGTGAATGGTTGTCCCACCATTTTGAAAGATACGTACCAATTGTTAGAAAGTCTAGATAGTATACGTCTTGATCTGAAAACTACCCAGTACCTTCTTATCACAATGGATGTAGAGAAGTTGTTCACATCGATTCCAAATGACATTGGCATACAATATATTAGAGAACTTTTGACTAAAGAAACAACTTTCTCTAATGCTAGGATCATATTGGTTTGCCAGTTATTGGAAGTTATATTGAACAATAATGTTTTATGTTTGGCGATAGGTATTACCTACAAACATGGGGGGTAGCCATGGGCACCCCCTGTGCGAATACCTACGCCAATTTAGTTGTTTTTTGGTGGGAACAACTGTTTCTATTTAATCATGAGTCATTTAAGTTTATACAATACTATAAACGGTTTGTGGATGATATATTTATCATATGGGAAGGTACTATTGAAAGCTTTAATACATTCTTGAGATATTTGGAAACAACCACAGATTTTTTGAGATTTACTAAAGAACATTCCTCGAAAGAGATTCACTTTTTAGACGTTACACTTAAATTAACAAGTGAAGGCACTACTATACCAACACTTTATAGGAAATCTGTATGGAAGAATGCTATACTGGCATATGACAGTATGCATCCCAGGCACACATTCCAAGGCATAGTAAGAAGCCAGTTCGTTAGAATATCTAGATTGTGTGCTGATAAGAATGATTTGAAGAGAGAGTCTGATTTAATGGAGCTTTTGTTTAAAAACAGAGGGTATGATTTATCTATGGTTAGGAATATAAGGCATGAGGTCTTAGGAGATCTCCAACCAATATATCGACAAAGTTCTGGAATGATTGGTCGGTATAAATATAATAAGTTCCATAAATTAAAGGTTAATGATAATATGGTTAATTACACCATTAAATATACGAGTGACGTTGAAAATATAAGACAGATAGTTACTAAGAATTGGAATGTTCTCACCATGTACAAACAGATTAGGGATTATGTTGGTGTTAAGCCTAGATTTAGTTATAGGAATAGTGATAATCTTAAATTTATGTTATGTAATGATCAATATGTTACTAACACCAAATGCAATAATAATTTGATATTAGGAGAGATTCTAACGAAAGGAACCTATCCTTGTCATCAGTGCAAGAGATGTAGTAATCTCTCAAAGATACAATTCTACCAACATCCCTACATGGATTATACCTTTCAGCCTAATTTCTATGCTGATTGCAACACTATGAATGTGGTTTATTTGGCCACATGTGCCTTGTGTACAGCCTTCTATGTAGGATTAACAAAGAGGAGGTTACGTGATCGTATTTACGACCATCTTTATGATATTCGCAAACAAGATGAGACTAACACATTGGCCAAACATATAAAAGATTGCTCTACACATTATTTTACCTTTAGAGTGTTGCAAGTACTGCCAGTCAATAAGAGAGGGGGTGATAATGACAATGCCTTAGCTAAGGTTGAGCTGCACTGGATATTGAAGTTAGCAGCTCACCTACCCCTGGGCATAAATAACTACATTTCTATTAAACCAGTGTTAGCAGGGAGGAAATAATACATATATCTCCGTTCTGCTATCTATCTACTAGAATTTCTTTTAGGTTTAAGTTATTACTCATTAGATATTTTGTTACTGTAATGATTATTGCATATTACATGAAGATATATCTAATAGTTAGGACCAATGGAGTCCCTAGACACACATTTAGGTTGTGTCTATTTACATGACTTTTGTGAGGTGTCATTAGGATTATGCAGTTTATAATAGAGGTTAGGCAGTTTTGGTACATGTTGTAATTGTAGTATTTTATAAATTTCATACTTCTAGATGTAACTATCTATATATATGTTTTTTATGTACTGATATGCATTTTTATTTTTCCAAAGTTATGAGTAATAGTATTTTATTATTATTTTTATTCTTACGTATCAGTATGTCTTTGTGTCTAGGATATAGATGTAAACTATAAACTCCTAATTTTGTCTATATAGGTAGGCTTTTTAATATATTAGAGCTTACCTATTGATTGTTTGTCACATGTATATAGGCTATAGACTTACCTCTATATTGCATCCTAATAGTTACAAGAATAATAGTTATTTTATAATTTTAGTTTTATGATTAAATAAATGAAAGAATATGTATTTATTAGTAATATTCAGTTTTTATTAACAAACATTATTTGCAATTGTTATAAGAACGATAGATTTTGTCAGTTAGGTCATTGATAGGTTTAGATTCTAGTTATGCATATTTAGGTTCAGTTACTTGAACATAAGCACATTCTTGAAACTGTACTCTGTATTTAGGCTTAGAGTATAAATTTCTGTTTTACATCTTGGGAGACTTTATGTATATGAATATACAATGGAATTTTGCTCGCAGCATATGCGTATATGATCGCTTAAGTACAACGATCGTATTAGTTGCAGGAATGCATGCTTTATGTGTAGCCTTCTAGAATGATTTGATACAGGAACATTAGGTTGTTATATCACTATGGTGTCCAGAATATACATATCATGATAATATATGATTGTATTTGAATTGTGTTAATAGTTCTTCAAGTTTTTATCAGAGATGACTAGTAACTGTTTTTATCTTTTTACCTATGTAACTGACTGATCAAAAGGGCAATCAGTGTAGTTAATCTTTTAATTGTTCTTAATTGAAGCTTAATTGTATGATGATCCCGCCAAAAAAATGTGTATTTAAATGCAAGTTTGTCAGTGTAAGTTTATCTGAAGAAGTGTAGCCAGTACTATGCAAAAGCGCTCATCTTTACCTGCAATAAATTGATTTTGATTTCATATGGTGCCTATTCCTTGGAACTTTGCCCATTAGAAGACGGACTACATTGTGGTTTTACCTTTCACTGTTGTTGTTACTTGGTTTTTTGCTTTTGGTGAGAGGTATCTTCAGCGGAGGGTTGCTTCCTCTATACTTTATGCATATTGGTGATATTGCACTCCACACTTATGCATATTGGTGATATTGCACTCCATATACCTCCCTGTATTTAAAAAAAAATATTCATATATAATCCATGTAACTATTATTGTTAATCAAAACTGTTAGTAAATTATGTAACTGATGTCAGGGATGTCTGAATAATTGAACTGTTGGTCATGAATTAAACATGACTGTAAATGATGAAACAATTCAAATGATGTCCATGATGTCTGTATGATGGAACTTTTCTCCCTAGACCTCTGCTGAAAAGGGCACTGCTCAGTCAGACTTTCCCTGTAAACAAATGCCAATAAATACAATACATTAATAATATATTTGAGTACTTATAGGGATCATATAGTAGGAAAGAGCATTTAGGTGCTGCCTGTGTCGATAAGTAGTTCCAGGGACAGTCCTGAGATAAATTTCTTGATTTCCATCCATTGTTCCAAGCTACCCTTGAATAGGGACAGGGATGAACCTTGCTTAACATGGATAGGAAGTCTGTTTCAGAGTAGAGGTAACCTCTGAGAGACAGACTTGTCTCTCCAAACCATTCTGTTTAAGTTGCAGAAGAGGTTTAGTTTCCTGAAACAAGTAGTTCTAGTACCATTTGACTTGTGGATGTGCAATAGGTGTATCAGTATTAGGACAGAGGATGCCTTATAAGTTAGACATAGATCCCCTCTCAGTGGTTTGTAGGATACTGAATACAGTAACAATGCTTTGAAATGGCCAGTGTAGGACATATGTTTTAGGCCCTGTATTCTCTTTTTAAGGAACCTTTTTGAGTGTTCGAGTTGTTGCATATTCCTGACCAGGTGCATGTCAAAAGAGGCATTATATTTAATTATTGGCTTGATGAGAGTACAGTGAAGGGGGACAATGACATCCCTGGACCTGAAAGTGATCCCTTTGCTTATAATCTGCACAATTTAGAAGTATTTCTTTATCACAGAGGACACACTTTAGTCAATTGTTAGGTCACTGTCCACATATGTTCTGAAATCTTGAACTACAGGGTCATATCTTAGGTGCATGTAGTCAATGTGGTAAATTCCCTATAGCAGATTTCCCAAAGGAAACAATAGTGTACTTTTTGGAGTTTAGTTTTAGTCCGTGGTTCTGGCATGGTTCTGGCACCAGTTATTTGTTTCAGACAGGCCAGAGTCTAAAGACTGTGGAAACCAACATCAGAAATACCTGTCTTACCAGTCCAAAATTGCTCCTGGAACCATGTAGTTGAAGGAACTCTCAAAACCCAAAAGCTCTTCTAGTGAAACAAACCTTGAAGCCTGTGTTATGCTTCCCTCATTGTGATCCAGCATTTATACACTATGATGTAGTCCAACAAGTGGAAAAAATGTAGTCCACCTTTGAGGCAATAAAGACCTTAGTGAGAAATAGAAACAAGATTGTACTAAGAAGTAACCACGTTTTCCAATTATGATGTGACAATTCTTCTACCAGAAGTTTTATACAGGCCTGGGATGACATGCTGGACAAGCCACGCTGCTTCGCAAGGGACGGCTTGCACCTGTCACCCCTGGGATTCCGGATATTGGCAAAGGCTCTTGCCACCCCCATAGTGCCTTTTTTAGGCAAGGCTCAAATTCTAAACCTACCACCCTAGAACACAAAAATGGAAAAAAAACTAAGGGTAATGCTGCTCAATGCCAGAAGTCTAAATCTCAAAATGCACGCACTCGAGGCCCTTCTCAGTATGGAGAACATCGATGTCTGTGCTGTGACAGAAACCTGGTTCAAGGCTCCTGAGAGCACCCCAGCATTATCAGGTTTTACCTCATATCATGCCCGTGGCCCCAAAATCCGGACAATACCAAGAAAGGAGGGTATCCATATTCATCAAGGACACCCACACCTCAAGACTGGTGGCAATGCACGATGCATTGGAGACCATCCAGGTGCAATTAACCATAGGCAAGACTGCTCTGCAAATTGTAGCATGTTACAGGCCACCCTCACAAACTCAGGAACCTCACATGGCCTTCCTGAAAACACTGGAGGGATAAATGTATCACCAAACACCATCATACTAGGTGACTTCAATTACCCTAACATAGACTGGGAACACTACTCAAGCCCAAACACCCTAGCCCAAAAGTTCCTGGAATTCATAAACTCAAATGCCATGGAACAACTAGTCACCATCCCCACAAGAGGAGAAAACATACTTGATCTCGTCATCACGAACATGGGAGCACAATGTTCAACACCAGAAGTATACCTCACTGGTGAGATCAGATCACAAACTAATCTCACTGGAGGTCCTCATCCCACCCCCACCTGAAATAAAAAAGACCACAGTAAAGAACTTCTCGAAAGCCGACTTCACACTTCTAAAGACTAGTGTGGTCTCCTTTAAGGCCCCCGAGATGGCGGAAAACAGTACTCAAGCCGCTGAATCACTTACAAATGCCTTCTACCAACACCTGCAGGACTGCATGGATAAGGCAATCCCAAGCAAAACAAAGACTCTTAGTACCAAAGGCAAGTGTCCAGTCTGGTGGACCCCAGCCATAAACAAACTCTACAACAAAAGGAGGAAGCTACTACAAGACAGAGCAAAATCCTTAAAAGGTAAGACACCTTTGATCACTATAAGTAAAAAACTAAGAGCTCTCATAAAATCATCCAAAGCAAATTTTGAGAGAAAAATAGCTAAAGACTCAAAAGACAATCATAAGGCCTTCTTTAGCTATGTTAGAAACCTGGGAGGAAACTCCCAGATATGCTCAGAACTAGTTCAAAATGATGTGAAGATTACTGATCCTACAGACATTGCCAACATACTGGCTGACAGGTTCAGTGCAAACTTCTCCCCCCCAAAAGGAGAGATATCTATACCAAATGATTGCAGCCCCCAAACATCTCTAACGCCCAAGTGAGAACTGCTCTCCAAAGCAAAAACACAGCATCCATGGGACCTGATGGTGTCCCCGGCTGTGTGCTCCACGAACTCAACGAGGAATTAAACCCACAGCTAGGACAGCTGTTTAATCATAGTCTCCCCTCTGGATATGTACCCAGGGAGTGGCGCACTGCAACTGTGGTCCCACTTCACAAAGGCGGTGCCTCCACCGACCCTGGAAATTACCGGCCCATTAGCTTGACAAGCCTTATCTGCAAAGCCATGGAGAGGATCATAATGGACCTCATAAATAAAGACATAGGGAATTTGCAGACTTTGGATCCAACCCAGTTTGGCTTTGTCAAAGGCAGATCATGCCTTTTAAACTTGGTTGACTTTTTCGAAACAGTCACCAAAGCCATTGATGAGGGAAAGGCAGTCCATACAGCCTACCTCGATCTGGCGAAGGCCTTTCATACAATACCCCACTCAGGTATCATTGAAAAACTCATCAGCTTAAATGTTAACCCATACATCACAAGATGGGTTGCAAACTGGCTGAGTGACAGAACCCACAGGGTCAGAGTTGCTGGCGCCATGTCAGACTCAAAGCCTGTCACAAGTGGTGTCCCACAGGGCTCAGTCCTGGGCCCACTCTTGTTTGGCATCTACTTTTCCGAAGTACAAGCAAACACAGGAGGGTTATGGCTGACAAAGTTTGCAGATGACTGCAAACTGGGCCATAGTCGAAAACACATCTGACACAGATATCCTTCAGAAGGGTCTCACAGAAACGGATAACTGGTGCCAGAGCCATGGCCTAAAGTTAAATGCCAAAAAATGCATTGTCATACCCTTCGAAAAACAAGGTTACCCCTAGCTACCATATAGGTGGCAATCCACTGAGCACAGAAGAAGTTATCAGGGACCTGGGGACCCAGGTTGACAGCAGCCTGTCATTCGACACCCATGTAGCTAAAGTAGTTAGGAATACCTTCTACACTGCCCACCTTATCATGAAGGGATTCACATCTAGATCAGGGGAGGTCATAGTCTCCCTATACTCATCACTCATCAGACCAATGATTGAGTACAATGCCCCATTCGGAATGTATCTGACCCGACACTTGCAGCAGCTGTAGAGGCCACAAAAGTTCCTCACCAAAAGGATAAAGGGTCTCAAAAATCTGTCCTATGCTGCCCGACTGAAAGAACTCCAGCTCTATTCAGTCCGCTTGCTCAGAGGTGACCTTTGCCTGACATACAAGGCCATGTCAAACCCAGATTTGATGAATATGCTTCACCTCAAAAAATCTAGATCCGTCAGAGCCAAAAGGGCGGGAGACTTAAACCTCGACACGGCTATTAATAGGACGTGCTGGAGGGATAGATTCATCACCCAAAGACTCCCTATGCTGTGGAACAAAATCCCAGTATATGTGAGGCAGAGCACCTCGCTGGCCTTGTTCAAGAGAAATCTTGACCAATGGATGGGAGATCGCAGATATACCCCAGGGATTACCTCAGTGTCACTGTTCGACAGAGGCACAGCAAAATAATGGGTATAGTTCCCTATACTAAAGGGGTGGCGTAAGCCACAAAACTATGGGCTAGGCTTGTAAATGCCCTCAGGCAGATAGCCTAGTATGAACCTATGAACCTATGAACCTATCTAGTATGTAAGAATTGATGGTTGCACTTTTCAATTAGTTGTTTATATAACTTCCACAATGACAAGTTCAAGATCTGCCATCATTGAGGTTTTGAAAATGCCATTGTATTTAGTGTTCGGATTACATTTGGGAGGATTGCTAGAGAGGCCAATGCCACTGTATTGTGATCTCAACTACAAATATTGGCTCTGTTTTAACTGTGGCCCTTTCCACTTCCTTGACGGTACCCTGGTGTTCTAATTTTGCTTGTTGTAAAGGACTTCACAAAAACAATGCCTCATGTAATACAGTCTGACCAGTATAAAACATTAAGAGTCAGAACAGTAGACGAGTCCCACATTTCTACTGGCATAGACATACCACCTCCATTTCCCATTACTCTTTTCTATTTACTTCCATTTTCTTACTCTAGGCTTTCTTACCTGTCTGTCCTTGCAGTCAGGTTTCTGAAAGTACTGAATGTAAATCAGAAAATAGCCAGAGACAGCTATTGGTTATATCTTACTCTCAGGAAAATACAGAGAAAGGAGGCCATGCTATGCATTTGCTTGTTGGGTGCCACCAGACTTCATGTTGTTATTTGCATCTTCACTTTTTTCTATGACTTCCCAGGTACCATTCATCCAAGAAAACTCCATGATGTGTTTTTAAAGTGAGGAAGCTTCTTGCTTCATATGATAAACTTCAGCAACAGCAACAAAATGTAATGTATAGGATGATTATCTGTACATTTAACTGTATTTGTAAATGTCTCATATTATATATGATAGTGTGTTTTTTTGTTTGTTGGAGCTTTTCTCCCTGGGCCTCCACTGAAAATGGACATATATCCAGTTGGACTAGCCCGGTCAACAAATGTAAAATAAAATAAATAAATAAAATTTTACTACATTTATTATGACAAAGAAAGGCAGTCTGAGGTGTTTCCATTTATCTAAGTTTTTTCTACGTTTTTCTAAAAAGCAAGATAGGTTTTCCTTGACTAGGTTATTTCTAACTCTGTACAGGGTGATATCTATGTATTTGCAGTCTGTATTAATGAAAAATGAATAATTACAAAGCTCAGGAACTTGCTGATCATAAACTTCTTTTAGAGTTATTAGAAGTGCTTTATCTTTCTTAACTTTTAAGCCTTCCACTTGGGCTAAATCCTTCAGGATATTCCAGATTACATATATGTTTTGCATAGGATAACATATCCGTACCACTCAATCATCTGCAAATCAGCATACTATTATGACTCTCATGTGATGAAGATCAAAGACAATAGTTTGTGATTGACAACCAGGGATTCTGATGTGTCAGAAGTTCTGCCATAGATTTCTTCCAAAGATCTCTACTTCCAGTATATACAAATATGGGGACAGCAGGAAGACTTTCCTGGTCCATTTAGATAACACAATGGGTGTAGAAATCAGGCCATTGTTATATATCTTGGTCAGTTGTGTATTCAGTACAGCAGGTCACATTTTTATGAAATCAGCTCTCATCCAAAACTTTCTCAAGACATCTGACAAAGAAGAACAATTCTAGGGGGTCAAAGACCTTTCAAAACTCTACAAAAAGTGAAAACATAGGTGTCTTGACATATTTGTCCATGATTGAACAAGACCAGATCACCCCTGTCTACTTTTTACAAATTCTTGCCATGTAGAATATTTTCAGAAAGATAAACAACCTCTTAGTCCTCCTTCTAGTAGGAGAGAGATAGGCTTATAACTCTCAGGTAGTGTAGGTTACCTTAAACACCATTAACAACCAGCACATTTACCACTCCAGCTGAGTGTCAGAACAGACTATTGATTGCTTTATAGAAGTCAGATCAAAGAAAAACACCTTAGAATTTAGTATGCCCCTCCGAGTCATAATGCATTACCCAACATTTATCTTGCAAACCATCTTAAAATGATTCAAACATCCATTTCCTTAAACAAGCTGTCAGGAGTTTGGAGGATATAGTACCCTTTATGTGAGGAGATTTAATGCTTAATTTAGCCTTCTCAATTGCTGCCTCACTCTTGCATCATAAACCCTTTGTGTTTGCAGTCCTTCTCCATTGTAGCCATCTTGCCATTCCCATTTTGAGCATCTAGAGTTTCTCTCTCTCTCATTTCTGTGATATCTATACAATTATTGTCATTTTACTCTGACAGGGCTTTTACTGAGATGTCTTCCATGTCACCTAAATGCTGTAGACCATGTTGTACAAGAACAAGCAGTATCAGACATCCCACTTAATGTGATTCTGCTAGACACATAATTTTAGACAACTGCCTTTTGTTGCTTGTCAATTAAAATACATCATTGTGCTTTTCTTCTGGTAAATTTCACCCAGATTTTCATAGTTGTGGAATTATTTGCAAATGCTTTCATGTGCATTTGCAGCATTGTATTTGTACTGTTTTGGCAAGGAAATTGTTTGTTTAATGTTCATACCAAGGGTAGAGAATGTTCATTCTCATGTTGTGAAAATACACTGCTAATAACTACATTGTGCGTGTTTATTCACAAGGGCAAGCCCCGTACTAATGGATTGTGAACACAAACACATAAACTGCAAATGAGAAAACAAAATTCAACATCCCCACATCTCAACTCATTAGAGGAAATATAATTTCATACAGGCTCATGTTTGTATTAATACTAACTTTATATAATTTGAATAAACAAAACATGTAAAACAAAGATGCCTAACCTTCTTGGTTCAGGGGCCACATATCATACTTGACAAGGTTTTGAGGAGGACCACATCACCATGCCCAGCTTGTATCTTCTTTGTACACCTATGAAGAAAATGAAAACACTCATCTGTGTTAGCATGTCTGTCGGGAGATTGGTATATATTCTCAGATTAACTTGCATTGAATTCTGGTGTTTATTGAAAGTTATTGATTTACATTCTTGTAGTCATTTTACTTAGTAAATGTTTTTCATTAATTTACATTGTGGCTGGAAATCACTGTTTTTCTTTAGAGATTAGAGAGTGCTTATACCAGTTTGATACTCCCCAGATCCCCTAAAAAGCCTGGCTGTTCTGGTCATAGCTATCATTTATTTTGATATTTAATCCTCATAATTGGACACCCCTTTAGAAGGGCTTGAAGACACTCTGATTGGTGACAGCATTACCATATTATTTTGGGGAAGGGACACAGCTGGAAATCTGTGACAGGCTTTCCTAGAAGTGTTTGGATGTGTGAAATTTAAATTTACTTTGAGTGTGAGTGTATCAGAGGTCTTAAACTGGGGCACTGCTCTGAAGTGTATAATAAGAACATATATTTGGGGTGGGCAGAGGTATATAGTCCAGTCCCAGGAAAATAGAGTGTGTTCCTATTGTGCTCTTAGGGAAACTTGTGGAATATTATTTCTGTATAATTGACAGTCTCATATTGGAGTCAGTTTTAGGATTGAAGCTCCTTAGTTACTGACCCAGGATAGTAAGGGATGTCACATTAATTGGTGGCAGTCCAGTGGGTATTGGCTGGACCTCACATTATTGATGCCAGCAGTGTGGGATTTTTAATTGGATTCCATTAGCCTGTAGGTAGTTGTAATTAAGGTGTGCACTCTTGACAGCCACAAAGTAAACATTCAGAATTTCAATCCACCACAGTTTTATTTATTTTTTAGTTAAATAGTCATGGATAGCAGGCAAGGATGTCTGCAGAAGATTTTTAGCAAGCTGGCAAAGATCCAGTTGGATAAGGAGTGTTATGCCAGAGGATTGGTGCATGCCAACCTGACCAAGGAAGCAATGATTTTAGCTTTGTTTGCAGCCACAGCTTAGACCAGCCATTTGGAGGATATCCAGTTTGGTGTTGGTGATGTGCAGCCTGCCAAGACAGGACAGTCCACCTTTTCATTGGAGTACCTGAGAATCCATTTAGAGTTAAGGAAACTGGAAATGGGGGCTAGGGAGAAACAGCACCGATGTGAACTGGAAGTCAAAAGTTGGGAGGCTGAGTAGAGAATGCAATGTCTGGAGGCTGAGGAGAAATAGTGTCAATATGAAGAGAGACTGAGAAGTTTCAAAGCTGCGGCAAAAGAGAGAGATGGCACTGGCATGAAATGGAGCTTCAAACCCTTCGAGAGGGTCATGGAGGTAATGGGGAAGGGAATAACTGGACCCCAGGAGCTGTACAAGTCAGTAAACTTTTTCCTCAGTATGGGGTAACTTTGATAGTTTAATTTATATTTTTGAGAGGGTATATAAACAAAATGATGTTGACCATGAGTTCTAGTTTCGGCTCCTGATTCCTTTACTCAATGGTAAAGCTGTTCAGGCTGTAGCAAAGTTAAATTATGTAGATTGTTTGAATTATACAAAAGTGAACCATTGCTTGTTTGACTGTTTCAAACTTACACCTCAAGCTTATAGAAAAAAGTTTTGTGAATATAGACGCACGGCAGATAAAAGTGTACTTGATTATTTTTCTGACGTAAGTACTTACTTTCACAGATGGGTGAGGGGGTGTCAGGTCACCACGTTTGAGGGACTGGCAGACCTTTTGATGAGGGAACAAGCCCTCAGTACTTTGCCTGATAACATGAGAGTCTGGTTAGCAGACTGTGAATGTAACTCTGCAGAGGAGTTGGGGAGAGATGGGGATCTCTACTTTGCAAGCAGAGTACCACTGCATAGGAGAGGGATACCCTGTGTTGTACATGGACCTAAGGGAACCCATAAGGGACAGTCTGAACCACTCCAACAGAGTACACCAGTAATGGGGGAACTAGTAATCCAAGTGGATGGTTAGGCATTGAATGTTTCAAGTGTAACCAGAGGGGTCACATAGCAGTCAAATGTCCATCGAGGCAAGGTGAGAAACAAAAGGTGAGGGAGCCAGCAAGTGGTGATGACAAACTGCCAGTGATAAGTTGTTTAGAAACAACTGGGGTGCCAAATTATCACCAAACTTTATATCCAATCTTAGTATATGGTAAACAGGTAACTGCTAAGTGGGACACAGCTTCTGATATAACCATTGTGAAGCCTGCAGTAGTTAGAGAAGACGAGTACTTGCTTGGGCAGTCCACTCCAGTCAGAGCATTGGGAGGGACCATGTTCCAAATACCTTTGGCTAGGGTTCATCTTGACTGGGAGGATGGAAGAGGAAGCATCAAGTAGGTGTGTTTGAGGATATTCCTGCAGATGTCCTGAAAGGGAATGACTTTGATGATGCAGGACCTTGTGTACATGCAGTGACATGCAGTAAGGCTTGGAGAAAGGTATGTAGGTCCGGTAGTCTGGGAGAGACCCAAAAAGATCTCATACATGAAGCTGGGACTGGCATGGTGGCTGTTTTAGAGAAGGTGCTATTTGGTAGCAGTAAGTCTGAAAGTGAGCCACAGCTGCTGGTAGGTACTGATGTTCCCTTGAACATGGTGACTGCAAGGTCAGAGGTGAGTGGTGGTACTCAGAGTGACAGTGAGGCACAGCTGTCAGAAGTTACTAGGCTTCCTGTGGAATTGTTATGGCTAGGCTTGTATAGGCCCTAGGGCCGATAGCCTAGTACCAACCTATGAACCTATGTGTTTGAGAATATTCCTGCAGATTTCCCGATAGGGAATGACTGTGATGTTGCAGTGCCTTGTGTGCATGCAGTGACACATAGTCAGGCTGGGAGACAGGTATGTAGGTCCAGTAGTCTGGGAAGGACCCAGATAGATCTCATACCTGAAGCTGGGACTAGTGTAGTGGCTGTTTCAGAGAAGTAGCTATCCTGTAGGAGTATGTCTGAAAGTGAGCCACAGCTGCTGGAAGGTACTGATGTCCCTCTGGACACGGTAATTGCAAGGATGGAGGTGAGTGATGCTACTCAGAGTGACAGTAAGGTACGGCTGTCAGAAGATACTAGGCATCCTGCAGAAGGGGAGCTTGGGAGGGTTGCAAATCTACAATTGAGACAGGCTCAACATGCAGACCCTACAGTACAAAGCTTGAGGGAGGCAGTTAAGGAAACATTTGAGTATCGAGGAAGAGGGGAGTTTGTATACGGGAACAAATTTTTGTTGTATAAAGAATGGACTCCTAAGGGAGGGCTGGAAGGAGAAGTAGTACAGCAGTTGGTAGAGCTTAGTGCTTACCATCTGCCACTTTTAGCTATAGTCCCTAATATTCCTTGTGCAGGGGATATTGAGGCAGAGAAGGAAGGTTTGCTGTATAAAGACTGGACTCCTAAAGGAGGGCTGGAAGGGGAAGTAGTGTGTCAGTTGGTAGGGCCTAGAGACTACTGTCTGTCACTTCTAGCTAAAGTTCCTAATATTCCTTTTGAAGGTGATCTTGATATAGAAAAGGTGGCAAGTGCTTTGCTAGGAAAATTCAGCAGAGTAGGTTTTCCATGGGAAATACTGATTGACCGAGCCCCCAACTTCATGTCAGGCCTGATAACTTGTCTGTGGAAGTGTTGGAGGGAAAACATTTAAAGAACACTCCCTACTAACCCCAGACTAAAAACATTTAAAGAACACTCCCTACTAACCCCAGACTAATAGTCTTGTGGAGAGGTTAAACTCTACATTGAAAACTATGCTATGGGCATTTGCAATCCAACATGTGAGGGAGTTCTTGGATAGATTAAGTAGGGTAGGATTAACCATTAAACCCAGTAAGTGTCAAGTGGGTATGGCAGAGATCACTTATTTAGGACACAGAGTAGGAAGTGGTAAAATTATATCAGAACCTGTCACGGTGGAAGCTATTCAGGAGTGGCCAGTTCCTGTTACAAAGACAAAAGTGAAAGAATTTATAGGGACAGTGAGGTACTATAGGACATTTGTGCCCAATTACAGTACCATAACTGCACCCCTTACAGACCTAACTAGGAAGAATAAACCAGACAAGGTAGTGTGGACTACAGATTGTGAACAGGCATTACATAAACTTAAAGAGATTTTGGGAGGACCCTTTGTGTTAGTCAGCCCAGGTTACAATAAAGAATTTATTGTACAGATAGGTGCTTCAAATTATGGGGTGGGGGCTATGCTCAGCCAAGTTTCCTCAGACGGAGAAAAAAGCTGCAATGGAGTTAATAACACCACTGCAAATGGATTGCCCAGGAGAGGAGTGGGTTGATGTTACCAGGTAGACAAAGAAGTTATGTCTTGCCATAACATTTCATCTGTATTGTTGATCCTTGTTCAGTCATTACGTGTGGGTATCAGTTCCGACCTCGGAGCCGAGTTGGCCATCTTCCAAACTCGCGTCAGCTATAAACTCTCGAGCTAAAACTCTTACCCAGAATTCCTCTCTCCCTATTACCTCAGATTGAGTTTGCAAGTCAAAAGAAGGTAGAGGATACCTCTGGTCAAATGACCTAAAAGAACCGGATGGTGAGATCCACTAGAAGCCACAGGAGGGGGAAGGAGGGAGGGTCGTAATGACTGAACGAGGATCAACACTACAGATGGAACATTATGGTAAGACATAACTTCTTTATCTGATATTGTTAATCCTCGTTCATTCCTTATGTATGGGACAGAGTCCCCAGCTACCTCTATTCCTGGGAGGCTCTCATGGAAGGACATTCCTGAGCACCATAGAACCAAAAGATGCTCTTCCCCTGGAAGCCAAATCCAATTTGTAATGATTGATGAAGGTATGAGTGTAGCCCAAGTTGCAACTGCACAGATGTCATGTAAAGAAGCTCTGGCATGGAAGGCAGCAAAAGTTGCCACCGACCTTGTCAAATGAGCCTTTATGGTAGTAGGCAATGGAATATTAAGTTTTGTATAAATGAAGGTCACACAGTCTTTCAACCATCTAGCCAATGTGACCTTAGCAACAGCACATCCTAATCTAGGTCCAGAATAGGCCAAAAATAACTGGTCTGATTTACGAGAGGCCTTAGTCCTGTTCAAGTAGAAGCGAATTTGCCTGTGAATATCTAGGGTATGTAGGCAATACTCTCCTTTGTATAGTTGGGAAAGAAAACTGGCAATTCAATGGTTTGGTTAATGGACATTTCAGAGATCACTTTTGGCAGAAAGGAAGGATTAGTTCTCAATGACACTCTATCTCTATGAAAAATCAAGTATGGACTCTTGATGCATAAAGCTTGAAGCTCAGAGATACGTCTGGCAGAAGTAATGGTGACCAAAAACAAGGTTTTCCATGGCAAGTATTTGAGGTTGCAAGAAGAAGCTGGTTCGAAAGGTGGCATTGTCAAAGCTTGTAGAACTAATGACAGGTCCCATGGTTGAATAGGTTCTCTAAAAGGGGGCTTTATATGATTCACACCTTTTATGAAGGTCTTGCATAATTTGTGTGACATAAGAGAGGAGTCTTGGACACCCTCATGGAAATTAGATATTGCAGCCAAATGAACTCTAATGGTAGAGGCCGATAGACCTGATTGAAATAGGTCGTCTAGATACTCCAGTACTATCGACACTGGTGCTGAAAAGGGATCTACTTGCTTTTCTTTCAGCCAAAGGGTAAATCTTTTCCACTTGCTTAGATATGTAATTCTAGTGGAAGACTTATGAGATGCAATAAGAGTGTCCCGCACTGGCAAAGAAAGATCATTCTGCCTGGCAATCAAGGCAATTGGAGGAGCCAAGCTGTGAGCTTCAGGCTGTCCAAGTTGGGATGAATCAGATTCTGTGGATGGGAGATCAACCCCGGGGCTAGATGCAGAATCCATGGTTGATCTATCAGGTGAGGCCAAAGGAAGGGGAACCAAATCTGACGAGGCCAATATGGTGCTATGAGGATCACCTTGCTCTTCAACCGGCATTTTTTTTCAGAAACTGGGGAATGAGGGGGAGAGGTGGAAATGCATAAAGAAGACCCGAGGGCTAATCGTGGACTAGAGTGTCCCTGGGTGACTGTCCTGGAGGGGAAATCAGGGCGAAGTAGTTGCTGCATTTGTAGTTGGTCAGGGATGCAAAGAGATCGCAGCAAGGAAGACCCCAGTGGTGGAAGATCTCCGCCGCTATCAAGGGATTCAGGGACCACTCATGAGGTTGTAGAATGCACCTGCTGAGTCTGTCTGCTATCACATTGGAACTCCCGGGAATGTGCGTTACTAGAAGAAAACGGTTGGTAGCCATCGCCCATTGCCATATCCTCATGGCCTTTCGACAAAGTGGGTAAGATTTGGTTCTGCCCTGTTTGTTGATGTACCATACCATCGCCATGTTGTCTGATTGTATCGCAATAGACCCAGATGGCAGCAGGAGATAGAATGCTTGCAACGACAGAAGCACCGCCCTCAGTTCTAGAACATTTATATGCAGTTGGGCCTCCAATTCAGACTAAGTACATTGTACTGTCTGTCCCTGACATAGCCCCCCCCCCCACCCCATCAGGGAGGTGTCCGTGGTCACTGTAGCCTTGGGCTGCTGGGGGGAGAAGGGGCGAGACCATTGTGATGAGTTGTGGGTCATCCACCAATTTAAATCCTGCTTGCACCTGTGAGTTACTCGAATCTTGGCTGAAAGAGGATACTGAAAAGGATACCATTCGGTGAGCTGTAGCCATTGTAGAAGCCTCATGTGAAACCTGGCCAGGGGGACAATGGTGATGGAGGCTGCCATGGAACTCAACAACTGCAGGACAGAGTGAGCTGTGGATTTCTCCCTTGAAAGGATTGGGATCAATTGTTGCTTTATCCTTAGAATTCTGTACTCTGGAATGGATGCTCTGCAATTCTTTGTATCCAAGATGACCCCTATGAATTCTGTGGACTGAAATGGGGTGAGAATGGATTTTTGCCAGTTTATGGTTATGCCTAGCCTTTCTGCAGCGAGGTGAGAGTATGCCAGGGCTTCTTCCAATAGATGTCTGGTAGGGGTGGAGATGAGCCAGTCGTCTAGGTATGGAAACACTTGAAATCCTTGTAGTCGCAAGTGAGCTGTGATGACTGCCCTGCACTTTGTGAACACTCTGGGGGCTGTAGGGAGTCTGAAGGGCAGTACTCTGAACAGGTAGTGACTGGCTCCCACACGGAAGCACAGAAATCTTCTTGATGGCCTGTCCACTTTTATGTGGTAGTATGCATCTTGAAGATCTATAGAGCACATCCAATCATCTTTTTCCAAAAGCGGGAGGATAGACTGTATTGTGACCATCTGGAATTTTTGTACTCTTACAAACTTGTTCAATACACTGAGATCCAAAATTGGTCTCCAGTCCCCGGTTTTCTTTGGCATCAAAAATAGTATTGAGTAGAGTCTGGATCCTATCTGGTCTGGAGGGACTATTTGGATGACTCTTTTTCTTAGCAGCTTTGATATCTATAATGCTGCTTCTTCCATTTGACTGGGTGGAATGTCGGGTAAGTTTGTTGGGGGGGCAGGACAAAGATCGAAGGGAATATGGTAACCTCTGGTTACTATCCTTTGTACCCAAGAGTCAGTGGTGATGGTTATCCAGGCAGAAGGGTACAAGGAGAAACGACCCCCCAACCACCTCCAGAGGAAAGGAGTTGGGCCACTCTTCAGGAGTGCTGGTAGGATTGGCCAGGAAAAGAGTCCCTGGAACCCTGGTTACGTGGACCCCCTCTGCCCTGAAAAGGGCATCTTCCCTGTGAGTTTCCCCCTCTGCCTCTAGGGGAGAACTCAGCCTGTGTGTCACGGAAAGGACCCTGAGACTTTTTGTACTATATCTTCCCACTCTTCTGGTTTTGGGAGAAAGCACATTGAGGGGAAGAATAACGGACACCCACGGCAGAAAGAGTCTTACCGTCCTGTTCACATCTGGCCAGTGTGCTTTTAATCTTGGGTCCAAACAATGAAGAGGCTTCGATGGGAGCATTGAGAAAGGAAGCCTTGAAGGGTTCCACGAAATTACATAAGTGCATCCAGGTGTGTTGTCTCAGAACAACGTCTGAACTTGCCGCTCTAGTTGCTCCTTCTGATGCGTGAGATATCAGGCGCATGGAGGAGTTAGATATTGATTCAATGGTGGCCAGCTGAGAGGCAACTTTGTCATGGACCTCATCAGACACGGCACCAACCAAAGTTTCAGAGAGCTCAGAAATTAAATCCCTTTGAAGCCTGGTAAAGTATGCCATATAATTCAGGGACCTGATTGCAAAGGTCACTGATGCAAAAGTATGCTTCCCTATTCTGTCCAGAGCCCAGGACTCTTTGTTGAGCGGATGGACAGTCTGGCTTTCTTCTTCTGCCAGGTCCTTCTTGGTTGTAGCTGCCACCACCAGAGTATCTACAGGAAGACCTTTGGACCAATGGGGGTCAGTAGCAGGAGGGGACAAAATTTTATCTGGCCTCTGGGGAATGGCCTAAATGGTGTCAGGAGCCTTCCACGCATGCTGCACAATGAGCCGGACCAGTTTGTTGGCAGGTGGAGTAACCCAGGAGGTAGGGGACCAGGTGCGAAAGGCCTGCAGGAACACAGATTCTTCAGAGATCGGGTTAGAGGGCTGCCAGTCACCTCTCTTTTTAAGGATTTCAAGGATATCACCAAAGGATACCTCAGAGGGTGACCGATGGGACCCTTCCCCATCATCAAAGTCTGTGTCTTCAGTAAGGGACTCCTCTGTGGACTCCATGTGCTTCCTCTTGCATGAGCTTTTCAATGAACTTCCTCAGAGGGAGAAGCTGGGGAAGACAATGCAAAAGGGGTTTCCTGTGGGAGTATATCCTGAGGCCCTTGCGTCTGGTGACTGCTAGGAGCGACTTGTGTACATTGCGGTCCAGTGGAGGGCGGGGAGATTGATAGCACAGTATTGCCAGCCGATGCCAAAGCCTTCTCCATTAGTTGGAAAGCAGGTCCACCTGAAGAGGGGTGAGTGTCCAGGACAGGGGTCACTCCTCCCCTAAGTGGCTCAGCCTGCCGACTGGGAGTCCCTGGATGGCTGTGAAACACCAAATTATGTACACCACAGCTGACATCCTGAGTCGTAGCAAAACTATCCTGCCACAAAGGCAACTGCGGTTCCTTAGTGAGGTTCATAAAGGGAACCACAGAGGAGGAAGACTGTGCTATATCAAGGGGCTTCAAAGGCAATGAAGGAGGAGAATAGGTAGGGGTCTATGTCAAAGGGTGATCACCTCCCAAGGAAGGATAGGTCTTGGGGGGCAGGATACCTCTGGCCAAAAGCACTTGATCCACAAGACGCAACACGTCATGTTCAGAGAGGCTTCTAGTGGATTTCACGGACACAGCTGAGGGAGAGTCAGGTCTATCCAAAGATGGGGCAAGCTTGGTGCCCACCTCACCAGTCTGCACCGAAAACAACGGGGCCATAAGGGACTGAAATACAGGTGTCTGCACCAAGGAAATCATCGGTGCAGAAGTCATGGTCTGCACCGACGATAAGGTCGGTGCTGAAGTGGTTGTCGGCGCTGAGGCTGGGACCAAAACAATCGGTGTCAATAACTGAGTTGTCGGTTCTGGGAAAGGTATCGGAGCCGATGTGGTAACAGTCTGCATTGACTGGATAGTCGGTGCCGGTGGAGAAGTCTGAACCGAGGGGCCCCTTGGTACCGATATGGTAAAGGGCACGCTAGTCATTGACAAAATCACAGATGGTGCCGATGGCCTCGGTACCGAAGGTCTAGGCACCGAAAGCGCTGGAGCTGAAAAAGTCAGATCCGAAGTGGAAAGCTTAGCCTTCTTGGGTCTCGGTTGGTGGGAGTCCCCAGCCGGGGACGAAGGAAGAGACTTGGCCTTTGTATGTTCATCAGTCTTTTTCTTATGGGATCTTGGTGGAGTTGAATCCTCCGACCCAGAAATAGCCTCTGAAAAAGGAGATTTAAGTAGCCCCTTCAATAACAATTTATTTTTCCTCTCAATCAACGTCCTGCTAGAGAAGTTCTTACAAATTCCACAGGGCGGGTCAACTGATAAATGAGGCACACCCAAGCAATAGACACACAGGGAATGTACATCTGAAGTAGATAATTTATGGCCACAATCTGAACATCTCTTAAAACCTGGACTACCTTTTTTATCTGCCATGTTAAGAAAGAAGGAAAATCAGAAAGAATACCAGCAATTGTACAAGAAATACCCGAAGGTAAGGAGGAAAAGGGGTTTGCCAACGATGGTAAAGAAGAAAATACCTTGCGGTAAATAGGATGAAGGGGATTGAAAAGATTCAAGAAGGGATAGTCGCTAAATGCGATAAGGTAAGAGAAAACAATTTAGTAACTTTTCTGAGAGAAAAAGTTGTTTTATACTAGTATGACAAAAAAATATTGTACTTAGCTCAAGAGAAGTAGCTTGACACGACCGAATGGCGATGTGGCAAATGAAATCTGAGGTAACAGGGAGAGGGGAATTCTGGGTAAGAGTTTTAGCTCGAGAGTTTGTAGCTGATGTGAGCTTGGAAGATGGCCGGCTCGGTTCCGAGGTTGGAACCGATACCCACATGTAAGGATTGAACGAGGATTAACAATATCAGATCTATTTTTCTCAAGTGTCAGTTCTCAAGGGTCACTTGAAAAACATGCTTGAGTCATGGGGGGGGTGTGAAGAAAATGAAAACAGTGTAATTTGTGTTAGCATGTCTGGCAGGAGATTGGTGTATATTCTCAGATTAACTTGCATTGTATTCCAGCATGTCTAATTGTAAAATGTAAATACGTTTTTTAAATGTTGAGTGTTCCCTGTGTATAAAGAAAGTTTAAAGAATCTGTCAGTGTTTTGGTACATTTCTAATTGTGCATGTTTGAGAGGGACATTCTTAATTTTACATTTCTGGTGATTGAATTCTGGCGTTTACTGAAAGTTATTGATTTACATTCTTGCAGTCATTTTACTTATTTTGTTTTTCTAGAATATTGGACTCCTATCCTGCAGTGTAATTTTATATTTCTGGGGATTGAATTCTGGTGTTTATTGAAAGTATTCATTTACATCCTTGCAATCATTTTACTTTTTATTAAATATTTTTCATTACTTTACATTGTGGCTGGAAATCAGTGTTTTTCTTTAGAGATTAGAGAGTGCTTATACCTGTTTGATACTCCCCAGGTCCCCTTGAAGGCCTGGCTGTTCTAGTCATAGCTATAATTTATTTTGATATTTAATTTTCATAATTGGACACCCCATTAGAAGGGCCTGAAGACACTCTGATTGGTGGTAGCATTTCTATATTATTTTTGGGAAAGGGAAACAGCTGGAAATCTGTGTTAGGCTTTCCCAGAAGTGTTTGGGTGCGTGAGATTTAAATTTACTTTGAGTGTGAGAGTATCAGAGGTCTTAAACTGGGACATTAGTCTGCAATGTATAATAAGAAAATACATTTGGGGTGGACAGAGGTATATAGTCCAGTCCCAGGAAAATAGAATGTGTTCCTATGGTGCTCTTTGGGGAAACTTGTGAAACATTATTCCTGTTTAAGTGACAGTCTCATATTGGAGTCAGTAATGAGGACTGAAGCTCCTTAGTTACTGACCCAGGATAGTAAAGGATATTACATTAATTGGTGGCAGTCTGGTGGGTGTTGGCCAGATGTCACAATACCTACCACAATCAAAGCACTGTATTACCTCAGTCAAGGGGAAAAAACAGATTAAACACCTTAGGCGGTTTCAGATTCGTTGATTGTATTCTTAGTATGAGTGTGAAAATTTAGCTTGCTACTAACAAAATAAGAACATTAAACAAATAATTTCCTTGCCACAACAGTGCAAATGCAATAGTGCAAATGCCCATGAAAGTGTTATGCAAACAATGTCAGAAGTATGAAAATCCACATGAAATTCACTCAAAAAAAGAAAAACTACAATGACATATGTCACTTGACAAGCAGTGAAAAGCAACTGTCTAACATTTTCATGTCTAGCAAAATCATAGTTAGTAGGATTATTGAATTGACAAAGTAAAGTATATCTGCCAGATGTGCATTTGTGATAAGAGATCCAGGATTACTCTTCGCTGACTTCATTCTGCAGAATAGCTGGTCTGAGCAGTATGTGCTTACAAAATGTGTAGCAAATTTCCTAGCAGGATCTGTGAGGTTTGGGTGTATTTCTGCAGAAATGTAATGACTGCAGAAATTCAGGAGAGTATTCTCTGTGAAGGTTCTCTCTAAGTTACTGCTGTTGTGAAGCTCAGTGACTAAATAAAATAAATAAATAAATAAAGTACAGGGATCTATTCCAAATGGGTCTTCAAAGATCTTAATATCATCATGGTATTTTTGGAAGTTCTCAGACCGGCAATTGCATTCTTCAATGAGAGTGAATAGTAGGGCACAGTATTTGTGTTCTTCAGAATTGCATCTTCTACATTTCCAGCTTTTGAATGAATGCAGCGACATCTTCATACAGTTTAACTAACTGATCCCTCCCCTGTTGGTTGACATTTAAGTCTACTAACAATTTGATTCTATCTACAACAAAAGCTAGGTCATTTAGCCTCAGGTCATATTCCAAGAATGTGTTATCTTTACCTTTGTTGGTTATGAAGGATTTTATTTCCTCACATAATGACCAGACTCTGTCTAGTGTTCTGCTCTGCTGATCCACCAAACTTGGCATAAGTAAATCACATCATCATGTTGTGATTCTGCTTTTTCAAGAAAGGCTTTAAATTGCCGAAGATTCAGACCCCTTGATCTTATAAAGTTAACAGTTGGAATCACCGTTTCCACAATCCCTTATAGTTCAAGTGCTTTTGACTCACCAGAACCCTTGATGAATTAGGAAGTGATGTATTACAGGTTCCTGTGGCACTAACTTCATCATTAAAGTTACAAATCCAATTTGATTCCCTGTCATAGAAGGATACCCATCAATTGTGATCCCACAGAGCTTTACATTACTCTGCTTTATTTTCTTCAACACCTTTTTTAAAATATTAAAATATTTTTTCTTGTAATACCCTTCGTTACAAATATATCCTGTAGTTCTTCTAACACTTATTTATTAGCTCTTTTAATTAATAAGGACAGTTGAGCAGTGTCCTCAATATCAGACATACTTTCACCAAGTGCCAGGCTGAAAAACTGACAGGATTCTAGTCTTCTGCAAAGATCCTCTTTTATATTTAAGGCCAGGTCTCCCACTCCACTTGCAATGGTCTGGTATGAAATGCTCAGGTTTCCCACTGTTGATTTTTTCTCTCTGCACAGACCACATCTGCAGATATTCTAAGACAGTCTTTGATAAACTTTCAGTATGAAAACTACTTCCCTCTTTTTGTTAATATATCTGCTATTACAAAAGTTGACTTTCATTGCCACTTCACTACTCTGGCTTGCTACTTTGATAACTGGCTGTTGGCTGCTAATACCTTGTTTGAGGGCTTTTGCTTTGTCATTGTTTGTCATTTGCTTTGTGGTGTTGTACACTGAAGATGATAAATCCAGCTGCACAATTTAACATGTAATGGTGCTTTATGTTGTACTTCTTAGGCAGAACAATAGTTTTTGACAAGTTTAACACAAAAATGGCACCAGGCTATTTAATAATGAAATAGTCCCCAGACCAAAAACGTTCGGAAACATGACCCTCACTACAAATCTTTCCCTTCTTACAAGCAGACAACATTGTTGCAAGTAGAAACAGAGTTTAAGGCAAGCTAACCAACTTCCTTTCATCCCCCTGAAGGTGGCTCTCCAGAAACAATCTGCAGTATCACCCTTTCTGAAAAGGTCCACATAGTGCTCCAGAAGTAACCTAACAATGACCCTCTACACTGGCAACATCCACCGTGATGCAAATTTGCTAGCAAGACTCTGCAGTCTGTTACACTGTACATTCAAAACTCAGTTATATGAAGATAGAAGAAATTGCAGTCGCACTACTGTATTTAACTTGCTGCTCTCTGATATGAAGTGCAATCCCACTGCAACCTCCCATAAGGCATATCAATGACCAGATCATAGGTTCATAGGTATATACTAGGCTAACAACCACCAGGGCTTTATAAAGCTAGATGTGCGACAACCCAATTGTGGCCCCTTGTAACATGTTCATGTAGATTGGAGGGGTATGTTAGTTAGCAGGTTGCTAAAAAGTTATGTGAGGGGTATGTTAATTAGGAAATGTTACTTCTCTCTATAGGAGACATGGGGGCCTGTCCAGGGATGAATTTAAAATTTCCCATCTAATGGTCAAGGTTACATTTGAATAGGAGTATGGGTGCACTCTGCTTCACATGGATGGGAAGCCTATTCCAGAGCACTGGTTTTCTTTGAAACACAACTGTCTCGCTACTATGTTCTATGTATGTCACAAGCAAAGTTTAAATCCCCGGATCTAGTGTTTCTGATGCTGTTCATTTTGTGGATGTGCAAAAGCACCATCAGGGCTGAATCTAAGGATGCCTTATAAGCCAAGCACAGATAGTATCTCAACAACCTGTAGTAGACCCTGGGTTCTCTTGGTGAGAAACCTCTGTAGGTGTTCCAGCTGTTGCATATGCCTAGTCAGTGACATGATGAAGGGGGCATTGTAGACAACTCATTAACCACCTTGGGCATGAAAGAAGGATTAGCACACAAGGACACCCTGTCCTCGTGAAATATCAAAAAAGGTGGACAAACCATGAGAGCTTGCAACTCAGACACCTATCTGGTAGAAGTAAGAGCTAACAAAAGAACTGTCTTCCAAGAACAATATTGCAAGGAAGTTGAAACAGCAGGCTCAAAATGAGCCTCAGTCAATTTTTCCAGAATGAAATTAAGATCACAGGGAGGAGGAACAGGCTTCCTGGGAGGTCTAATATTAAGGACGCCTTTAAAAAATTGCTTAGCCTCAATTCTAGAAGCAAACAGGGGAGTTAAAGGCAGACAAGCAGAAAGAGGTGATAAGTGGGCCTTAATAGATGAATATGCCAAACCAGCATTAAGCATCTCACACAAATAACAGAGAAACAAAGGAACATCCACAGAATGTGGGTCCAGGTCACAAGAAACACACCAAATAGAAAATATCTTCCATTTAGATAAATAGGATTTCCTAGTAGTAGTTTTCCTGGCCTCCTGCAAGACCTGCAGCATGTCCTCAGAAAAAAAGTGTTTATCAGGAATCAAAACCCTATCACCTACAGTGTCAGTTGAAGTATGGACAGGTGGGGATGGATGAGAGAACCCTTGTCTTGTGTGAGGAGATCCACCCTGAGGGGTAACTTGTGATGATTGCCCCTGGCCAGATGCAGAAGTAGAGGGAACCAGTGCTGTCGTGGCCAAAAGGGAGTCACCAACAAGATTTTGGGAGCATTCTGTTGAATCTTGAACAGGACTCTTGGAAGGAGAGGAAGGGGAGGGAATGCATAAAAATAAATTTCCTTCCGAGAAAAGGAGAGGATGTCCACCTTCCATACCAGAGGACCTGGGACTCTGGCACAAAACAGAGGAAGTTGTCTGTTCAGAGGGGAGGCAAAGAGATCTACTTGAGGAGTACCCCACTGGTGAACCATGTCTAGAAGCACATCCCTGTGAAGCATCCATTCATGGGATTGAGTGAAGGACCTGCTCAGATTGTCTGCCACAACATTCCGATCTGAAGGAATGTAAACTGCCTGAAGAGTCACCCGATATTGGATAGCCAGATCCCATACCAGAAGCACCAGCCAGCAAAGATGGTAAGATCTTGTACACCCCTGTTTGTTAATATACCATACGACTGTGGTGTTGTCACTGAATATCTTGAGAGGCCCTGGAGAGAAGAGAAGATGAAAGGCCTGAAGAGCCAGCACAAGAGCCCTCACCTCCTTGATGTTGATGTGCTCCTTCCACTGACGAGGCTACCACACCCCCTGAACCCTCAGGAAGCCAAACATTGCTCCCATCCCACATCTGAAGCATCTGTGAACAGATCCTGAGAGGGAAGAGGGGGCTGAAAAGGGAGCCCTGGATTCAGAGACAACTGCTGAAGCCACCACAGAAGTTCTTTCTTGAGACACGGGAGAAGAGGAACAGGAAAGTCTAGAGGATGCGCATGCTGAAGCCACACTGACTTCAGGAAACCACTGGAACTTCCTCATGTGGAGCTTGGCCAGAGGGAGCATCAGAATAGTGGAAGCCATGAACCCCAGAGCTCTCAGAAACTCTCTGGCTATAATGGAGGCTGGAGAAGAAAAGTTTGAAAGAAAGAAATGAGAGTTAATGCCTTTGGAGAGGCAGGGATGCCAGCATTGGCACCATTTGAAACCTGCAACCCAGAAAGACATGATCCTGAGAAGGAGTCAGGGAAGCCTTTTTGAAGTTTATTGTGAATCCCAGGCTCTGAAGAAGAGAAATGGTAAAATGAAGATTTTGCAAAAAGGACCTCTGGAAAAGATGCTTGAATCAGCAGGTCATCCAAATAAGGAAATATTTTGATCCATTGAAGCCTGCAAAAGGCAATCACAGGAGCAAAGCATTTTGGTAAACACCCTTGGGGCAGTAGAAAGGCCAAAGAGCAAAGCACAGAACTGAAAATGCCAGAAAGCAACAGAGAAATGCAAAAATCTCCTGAAAAGAGGATGGATCGGAATATGGAGATAAGCATCCTTGAAGTCCAGAGAAACCAGAAAGGCCTGGGGGAGCAAGAGAGGAAAAAGGGACTGAAGGGACAACATCCAAAAGGAAAGCACCTTCAGAAAGGTGTTCAGATGGGAGAGGTCTAGAATGGGTCTCCAAGTACCTTCTTTTCTGAGCACTAGAAACATTCTGGAATAAAACCCTTTCCCCTTTGGGACACAGGCACCTCTTGAATAGTACCCTGAGACAAGAGGTCTCAAAGAACCTCTGGGAAAAAAGGAAGTTGCTCCTGAGGAGGCTGAGGAATGCCCATAAAAGGAGGGTGGGAAATCCATACCATGAAGTACCCTTGCCGAATGACTGACAGAACCCAAGAATCCTGGGTGATTTGGAGCCAAACAGGAAGAGAAAGGGAAAGGCAAAGAGAAAGAGGAATATGGCTGAGAACTGGTGCATAGTCCGAGAGCACCTGGTTTGTCAGGAAAGTAAGGCTTAAGAATCCCCTGCAGTCTGAGTGGCCTTAACAGGAGGAGTCCGTTTACTGCCCTTTTTACTTTTAGAAGGAGACTGCCTACGAACAAAGGCTGGCTTAGAAGGGTAACTTTGCTGAAATTTAGGCACAGGAAAAATAAAGACATACTTAAGCTCCTGTAAAGCTTTCCCTTTGTCCTAAAGAGACTTAAATAAACCAGCAGCTGCTTCACCAAACAAAAGAGTATTATCCAGAGGAGCATCTATCAACTTATTCGTAATATCATTGGGCAAATGTTGAAGCTGAAGCCATGAATATCTCCTCAGAACCAAAGCAAAAGCAGCAGCCCTAGAAGAGGGATCTGCTGCATCATAACTACATTTGATAGAATGACGAACTACCTGAGAGGAAGTCCCAAGCAAGGAAAAGCAGAAGATTTACTCTCAGAGTCTGGAAGATGAGACATGCCTGAGAAAGAACAGCCAAGACATACCTAGAGATATGGGTCTGATAATTAATAGCCCTAAAAGCTAGGGTAGCCAAAGTATAAGCCTTCTTACACAGCCTATTCATGGTTCTACTGTCCTTGTCAGAAGGCAGTAACTTGGACGAAGGAAGAAATTGAGATGGCTTATGAGAGGCTACAGATGCCACAGAGGTGTCAGCAGCAGGACACTTAACAATCCTCAGGCACCCTATAAAACCTATCAGACTTTCTGGGAGCAGGGGGCAGAAAATCTGGCACTTTATTGGCAGTGGAAAAAACATCCAATAAATCAGGCAATACAGGAGGAATGGCCGCAGGCTTAGGAGATTCGATCTGCAGTAACTCATAGTACTTCTTATGGATATCCAAAACCTGGACACAATCCCAGTTACAAAATTCCATCATCCTAGAGATCGTGTCCCCAAAGGAAATTTCCTCAGAAGGATTATCTAGAGTATGATGTGCTGGAGGGACAGGTTCATAACCCAGAGACTGCCCATGCTATGGAATACACTTCCCATGCATGTCAAACAGAGCACCTCACTGGTCCTCTTCAAGAGAAATCTTGATGAGTGGATGGGAAATAGAAAATTCACCCCGGGGATCACTCCAGTGGCTTTACTCAACAGAGGCACTGGAAACTAAGGTTGGGTGGCACGATGCCAGGGTAATTCTATGGGCTAGGCATGTAAAGGCTCCAGGGCCATTTGGCTAGTACACACCTATGAACCTATGAGAATCCTCTTCCTAAGACCCATAGTCTAAAGGAGAAAGAATCTGGGTATAATAAGCAAGGGAGTCATCAACAGAATCCACCTCAGAAGAATGCAATCCTCTGGGCCTTTTAGGGTAAGAGGCGGACCAAGGAGGAGCAGGAACTGAAACCCCTTGAGGAGGTCTCAATGACAGTAAAGCATTAAATAACCCCTGAGTAAAGGCCTGCCACTCACTTTGTGTATCCCTAGGAGCAGAAGAAATATGATTAGTTTTCTGTTTCTTTTTTAAGGGGACATCAGTCCTAGAAACCTGAGAAGGCCCAGACTCAGGATGGAATTCCACAATTGCAGTAGGAACCTCTTCCCTAAAGAGAAACTGCGGAACCCCTCTAGACTCCTTGGAAACAGTCAACCATGGTTGCCTCTAAACGCCCGAAATGGACGCCTGCAAAGCCTGGTCGGATGTGCTGCCCGCCAGATCTTCATCAGCTTCCAACCCAGATGTGGTACAAGAATCTGACAAAACAACCGAGTGAGCCTCTGGGTGCATAATAACCTCAGGAGAAACTCCCGGCAGGGGCTGGATAGTGGAAGATTCCGGTCTTACCTTATGCACCTTCTTCTTCCCTGTTGGCTGACCCTCAGGGCAGGAAGTTCCATCCACAGTATCTGCAGCAAGAAGCTTAAGATGCTAGTGCTCAAGATACAAGGAAAGGGAATAAAGCCTACTATGAAGAGTTTTGGGGGCAAACGCCTAACAAATTGAACAAGATATATGGTCGTGAACAGCACCAAGGCAAAAAAGACACTTATCGTGGTGGTCTTTATGGGGAATCAGTCTCCCACACTGGCATTTACCCTTCCTGGATGACATTAACCCCAAACAGCAGAAAACAAACAGAAAAAGTAACCAAAAACCCAACTGGGTACTTATCTGCAACTGCGAGGACTCCAGCAAACAGGAGTAGGCACAGGAAAGCCAACAGACAGAAAAAAATGAGAAAAAAAATGGACGGAGGTAACAGACTGAAGGTTAAAACAGCATTTGGACTGGCGGCAAAAAGGTTCAGAGGATGGTACACCTGAACATCACCTTTATACCCTACCCAATGCAAGGAGTGTGCATGTGATGTTCAGCGTCCCTTAAAGCAAAGGTAGACTGTGGTAAACTGGCTGGACGGTGGGTTTCACAGCAGAGAAATCCCATTTGTAAGGAATACTGTAGCAGTGAATGTAAGGACATCTTTCCTGTAACAAGCTTGTTACAGCAGGGTTCATACATAAAAATCTCATACTTTACAAGTTTCACCAGTGGTAAGACACCCATAAAACTGACCACAGAAATGAAAGACATTATTTTGCTCATTACAATTCCAAGATCTAACAGAACATAAACAAAATAATACCAGTTATTGTTTCCACTGATTATATCACATATTATTATGGCTTCATATAATAACTGCATTTTGAACCATATTTGTAGACTATACATGCTGTGTAAAAGACTCCATCTGGATCTTAAGGACTCTATAATTACATTAAAGACAATTACAATTATAATTACTTAAGGACAAATTTCACACTCCTCAAAACCGAGGTGGAATCCTTCAAAGCCCCCGGGCCTGTGGAAAATACGGCCCAGACCGCAGAATCCTTTATAAATGCATTCTATGAACACCTTCAGGAATGCATGGATCATGCGATCCCAAATAAAACCAAGACCCAATCCTCCAAAGGCAGACGTCCTGTCTGGTGGACCCCAGCCATAAACAAACTATACAATAGAAGGAGGAAGCTACTAAATGATAGAGCAAAATCCCAAAAAGGGAAGGCATCACTGATCAGTATTAGCAAAAACTATGGGCACTCATAAAATTGTCTAAGGCCAGCTTCGAGAGAAAAATTGCACAGGACACTAAGGATAATCACAAGGCTTTCTTTAGTTATGTTAGGAACCTGGGTGGTAATTCCCAGATATGCTCAGAATTAGTCCAAAATGACAAAAAATACACTGAACCCACAGACATTGCCAACATCCTAGCTGACAGGTTCAGCGCAAACTTCTCCCCTCCCACCAAAAGGGCAAATATCTATCCCAGCAGAGTGCTGCCCCTGACATCTCAGATGCTCAGGTAAGAGCCACCTCTCCAAAGCAAAAACACAGCATCAATGGGACCAGGCGGTGTCCCGGCTGCATCCTACATGAACTCCAAGAAGAGCTAAACCCAAACATAAAACTACTGTTCAATCTCAGCCTTACAACAGGATATGTGCCCAAAGAGTGGCGTACAGCAACAGTGGTCCCTCTCCATAAAGGTGGTGCCTCAACGGATCCTGGAAACTATCGCCCCATAAGCCTGACTAGCTTGGTCTGCAAAGCTATGGAAAGGATCATCATGGACCTCATAAATAAAGATATTGGGGACCTACAGACACTGGATCCTACCCAGTTCGGCTTTGTTAAGGGCAGATCCTGCCTCTTAAATCTGGTTGATTTTTTTGAAACAGTCACCAAGGCCATTGACGAGGGGAAGGTGGTCCACACAGCCTACCTCTTTCGATACAAAACCCCACTCGGGCATTATAGATAAGCTCACCAGCTTAAATATAAACCCCTGTGTCACTAGATGGATTGCAAACTGGCTCAAGGACAGAACCCAAATGGTTAAAATTGCTGGAGCCATGTCAGACTCCAAACCAGTTACAAGTGGTGTCCCACAAGGCTCAGTCCTGGGACCTCTCTTGTTCGGTATATATTTCTCGGGGGTACAGGCCAACATGGAAGGACTGTGGCTGACCAAGTTCGCAGATGACTGCAAACTGAGCACCATAATCGACTCTCCAGCCGACACAAGCATCCTCCAAAAGGGCCTCATAGAAACAGACAACTGGTGCCAGAGCCATGGCCTCAAGCTAAATGCCAAAAAGTGTATAGTCATCCCCTTTGGCAAAAACAAAGTGCCCACAAATTACCACATAGGTGGTAATCCATTAAGTACAGAAGAAGTAATGAGGGACCTGGGGACCTAAGTTGATAGCAATCTCTCATTTGACAACCACGTGGCCAAAGTGGTTAGAAAAACATTTTATATAGCCCACCTAATCATGAAGGGATTCACATCTAGATCAGGGGAGGTCATCGTGCCTCTTTACTCATCCCTCATCAGGCCCATAATTGAGTACAATGCCCCTTTTGGGATGTACCTAACCAGACACCTGCAGCAACTGGAAAGACCCCAAAAGTACCTCACCAAGAGGATCAAAGGGCTCAAACAGATGCCATATGCTGCCCGGTTAAAGAAACTCCAGCTCTACTCAGTGGCATACCGCCTGTTCAGAGGCGATCTGTGCCTGACGTATAAAGCCATGTCCAACCCGGAGTTAATGGACATGCTGCACCTCAGAAAATCCAAATCCCATCGAGCTACGCTCGAGAGACTTGAACCTCAGCACTGAAATAAATAGGACATGCTGGAGGGACAGATTCATAACCCAGAGGCTCCCTTCACTCTGGAATAAAATCCCAGTCCAGGTTAAGCAGAGTCCCTCATTGACTCTCTTCAAGAGGAATCTTGATGAGTGGATGGGAGATCGTAGGTTTACCCCGGGTATCACTTCTGTGTCACTGTTAGACAGAGGCACAGTATACTAACCTCGAAAAAGGGCATAGCAAAATAAATTTAAAATGGGTGGCGAAAGCCAAACACATTCTGGCTAGGCTTATAAATGCCCTAGGGCAGATAGCCTAGTATGAACCTATGAACCTATAGTGAAAATTAACCTTTCCTTTTACTGTTTTCTTTCATATTGGAAGGAAATAGAAAATGTTTTGAAAATAAAGTGAACAGAATGTTTTGGTCCTATTGTTTTTTTCCTGACTGTGATTGCTGTCTGTTTTTAAGCAAAGAAAATAACACTCAGTGCAATGTGTTCCTGTCTCCTCTGTAGGTTGATACGGATAATGTTACCAGTAACAACACACTGTGCTGTTAGCAGAGTGCTGACCTCTGTTCATTAACTCCTATGAACAAGTTTAAGAAAACGTATTGTAGCAATAGTACTTTTCAGTGCCTTGCCTGCATCCTGTAGTGTAAGGACTACAGGGGGTGGGAAGGAAAGAAGGGAATGTATCCTGACAGAGGACCATAGTAGTGTGCAAGGTGTACATCATATAAGCCATGGTATATAAATTGATTCTTGGTGGGGGAGCAGTTCAAAGAATAGAATGATATCCATAAGGGAAGCTGGGAAAAAAAGTGATTACTAACAGACATTACACAATGTTATCTTTCCCGTTAAAAGCTGCATCTCAATGCTCTATAGGCTACAAAGAATTATGATCAGATTATCAATTATAACTAAAATTTATTATGGATATTAAAATAGGTTTTAGGAAATCGAGGTAAATTTCTTAAAATCCATTTCTTGAACACAAAAGCAAACTGATAACAATTAGTGAGCATTATCATTTTCTATGTCTTGGGATATATATGGCGCACACAGCACCTTCAGACTCATCTATTACCATCTCCTTTTATGTGATTTCACTGAACTACCAATTTTAACTTTATGTCTATGTCAACACTGAAAGCTTCCCATGTTCTCACAGAGATATCCCTTGTAATGACCTTGGGTCAACTGACTATTTGAAATTTTTACTCTATTACTCTACACTTTTACTGCTGTATAAAGAATAGTACTTTATTATCATTGTGTTACTATGCAAAGTAGTTGGTATTGGCTGCTTTATTTTGCTTCTTCTCCACCAGTCATTGACTAATATGTGTAACTTTTCTTCTTGGGCATCCACTGGTTATACCCAGTCAGACCACACAGTTCAACTAACAAAAAAAACTCAATAATAAATAAACAGACTGGGGCAAGGTCCAGATAGCTATTTTGTAGGAGAAGCGTCACTAAAACCACTTTACAGACATATGGAAATACAACCATCCTGCTGAAAAGTGATTATCATCTTTAAATTTAATGGACCCAAATCATTAAGACAGGACAAATCTGTTACAATTACAGTGGTACAGTTAGCAAGAAGTATGACTTAAACCCACAATCAATTTAGTGGTTTCAGTGATGTCCACCAGGAAAATCCTACCTCATAGAAGACCTAATGTCTGTTCTTGGGAGGTTCTGTCAAGTATGCCTGTAAGTGACCAATTGCCTTATAATGGATACCTTATCCACAAGATACCTTCCTAGCTTATTGTTTTATAGAAAGATTTTTCTGGCCTAACATACAGGCTGGGCTTCATACCTATATACGATGAAAAATAATTAAGTAAGTAAAGAAGAGGGGAGGCCATGGTAGGAATCTTAGTGGACAGGACCATTGCTTTTTTGTGTCTGATCTATCACCATCTCAGCTGATAATGCTTGAGTAGTCAAATGCAGTATTGTTTATCTGGTGAAGCTAGCCTTTCTAATGAGGCCTGTGAATGTTTTAGCTTTGTATCTAGCAAGCAAGTCAGTGTTGTGCACTTAAAACATAAAACTATTCAGTATTTTTTATGTGGGATCAGGCTGCATGGAGAAAGATAGTCAAAAGAATATATGTATTTGATTATAAAAGTAAAAGAATATTATACAGATCCAAAATCTTGTTTATTTCAAGTGTGTATGGGAGTGTTTGTTTGTTGAAGAACAGTTAGCCTCTTTCTATGTAGCATAACAAATAATTTTCATATATGGGGAGCCATAGATTACATTTTGTTATCTAGGAGAGGATCATAGATTTCTCTGGTTTGTGTGAGACTGACTGTGACAGGATCTGAAAATAAATAGTTGAAGCTGATCTTTCTCCAGGAGCTCTAACCTTAATGATGGTGTCCCTGGTAAATCATCAAACAAAGATGAGGGTCCCTTTAAGAAATAAAGAGAAAAAAGCAGTTTGTGTGTTGCACAGCACATAGAATAAAATAAAACTGATTCTATAATGAAGTACAAATCATTTTGCTGTGGCTGCTGCTAACTCTAAAAGTCCACCTTTTTTAATGTATGTTTTTGCATGGCATAAACCCACTTATACGTTCAGTGGGGCATTTTCCTTATATCTCTTATTTCTGTGCATACTAACTCCAAGGTTGCTCCACCTTGGAGAATGGAGCAAAAATACAAGTAAAAAGGTGGACTTTCAGAGTTATTTGCAATTGCAACAAAGACACCCACACATAAGCACTGGGCCAAATAAACCCTATAGTTACAGGTCCTCTGACTTGTTAAATATATTCCATGGAATATGCAAAAACAAGCATTATGTAGCACAGCGTCACATATATAAGCAACATGGGAGTAAAGAACTAACAGCTGTCTCAATTCGTAAAAGAAGACAGCTTGGAAAAAAGAAGCTTGAGGTTGTAGCCTAAGTTTTCCAGCAACACAGTGGGGTTTCATACTGTGAGATTCAAAAAAATATTTTCCTATAGGCTTTTCTTCCCCTTTGTACTTACCAACCATCATCCCCCCAATGAGCCATTCACCCCAATCCTCCTCTCAGTATGTCACACCACAGTGGGACACCAATGGAGGGGGCATACCTCTTAACTCTCTAGATTTTCGCAGAATGTCCAGATTTTTGCCTCGTATGTTTGGTCTGTTTCTCCTCGAGTTTGTGGTTTTCTGGCAAATCACTGTGGACTGAAGTCAGGAAATAATGGCAGGCATTTGAGTTTCAGACTTCATATCCTTCAGAAAATTCATGGTAATGCAAAACCTCGTATTCTATCAACTTTCTAAGCTTGTAGGAGCAATATTTAAAAAGTGTCCCTATTTTGGGCCTTTGTCCCCCCATTAGTTGTGGCTTTGTCCAGATTTCTTGCTCTAAGAGGTTGAGAGGTATGGAGGGGAGAACACTAATATTCTCACAATACTTTGCACCCTGTAAGGCTGTAAATGATGTCAGAGCTCCTCATCCATCACTAGTCGGCCCAACAGAGGAGGCCATCTTTTAGGGAACCAGGAAAGAGTTTAAACCTTCTTGTGCACCCTGGAAGTGAGGGTGCTTCTGTTATAGCTGTAACCCCCTTTGCCTGGGCAGGGAGGCTAAACATTTTTTTCTGAAATGTACAGCAGTAAAAGGAGGAAAAAAGGACAGATTACATTTTTTAAGAGTCTGGTACAAATAAATATGTTGACTGTGCCATACGTCATACATCTGAGCCATAGAAAAAACGGTGAATGCAATTGATGTACGTGCAGTAAATACTTCTAAGGTACGGAACTGAAATACCACACCAAAGGTAGCACTGGACTGAGAAACTGTTATAAATATTAAAAATATTAATTTCAAGTTAATTACTGGCACAGATGTAATATTCTAACCAAAAGTGTATTCAGAGACTTGGGCTTAAAAGAGGGTCTTAAGTTATGCTACTGGCTTACTCAGCCTTAATTAAAGCACTACTGCTTCAAAAGGAGCTGTGGTGTGTTTATAAAATGAAATCTACGTTCATTTACTTCAAACTGTATTACTACAGTCGACTATTTTGTGCAAAATTGCTTGTACACAGTTGGGTAAGATTTGAAGAATGCAAAGTGTGCACTTGCAGACTTAGTGCACTAGAGGTCAGTATGTACCTCGTAGTCAGTCAAGCAAACAGATTCATGAAGCCAAACAGTTATACGTTCAAGCGGTGTACTTTTTACATGCTTGTGAAGCATTCGGCTTGTGTATTAAATAATGCAGGAAGTGATTCCTATTCTTGTGAAGGCAATGGTCCATATCCTTGTGTGAAGGAGATAACTTACATATTCATGCAGTGCACTGCACTACATATTCATGAAGTGCTGTCCAAAAATGCAATATAGAAAAATCAATATGCAGGGACTCTGAAAAAGCCAAATGTAAACATTGTGCTAGACTTGTTTGTATAACTCTCAATCATGCATTTTGATTGCTGACAATATTATTACTATATTCAAGCTAACAGAGATTTTTTTCCCCCAGGCCAAAGCTGAAAAGGGTCTCTTCTTGAAATCAGTCAGCCTTTCCCAGTTACCGAAACAAAATAAAAAAAACAGAACTCCCCCCTCCTCTAAGTAACTATTTTACATTTCCCTCTCTAAACCTTTATCCTTCTTCTACCTATCTCTCTCTAACTACGAAATAGCCACAACTTATCTGGTTTCCCCTCTTCTTCATACTACTCATTCTGATTATCACTTCCTTTCTCCGTCATCCCACCTTGCATCTTTTTACTAAACTAAACAACTCTAATTCTAAACTACTATTTTGTTTGTAAAAGTATTATAATTTGATAGCCTTCATGAATGTATATGTATAAATACATCTATAAGTAGGTTTAATCCATGTATAGCTATATGCTCCATTTACCTCCTCCATAAAGAACTAGCAAACCTTTAACCAAACCATACTTTACTCAAGTTGTCTAAATGATGTAATTTCTGTCAATGTTTTTTCATTTACATGTTTTTGATCACTGTATATAGAGTGCTCAATTTATGAAATGGTGTAATTTGGTGTTCTCTTTACTATGTACTTTCTGTATGATTATACTGTCTTGAAGCTTTAGTTGATTGTATTATGCTGGAGCTTTTCTCCCCAGGCCTCCGCTGAAAATGGGCTCTGCCCAGCTGGACTTTCCTGGTAAACAAATGTAAAAATAAATAAAAAATAAACAAAAGAAAACAAATAAAGAAATAATGTATACCTGGAAGTAAACTATCCCAAAGTGCACCTAAAAGAATTAGAACAGCGCTATTAGACTGTGACTTAGAGGAGATATTCACTGTATCCTATCCTCCAATGTCTGAATAAAATTTACAAGTAAACTGGAGACTAAAATGCAAATACTGAAAAATATGGTACAATCAGAATGGCCAGATAAGAAGAAAAAATGTTAACCCTCCCATCCCGATGTGCTACACATTCAAAAACAAAATCTTTTTTTTTCACAACCTCAGTTATTACTTTCCAACAAAATAATAGTTCTCACTTGGCTGCATAACAAGATGTAGACAGAGAATACAAGAGACACGTTTAGGTTTAATGAAGCATAATAAGGGGACATAAGACATCTTGACTAGGATCTATAGGCAATAATTTTTGAGAAGGTCACTGCTAGAAGAGCAACAGAGCTAATCAGACATGTATTGAGCACTGGAAACTGATGGCAGTCTAAGCGAAAAGACTAAATAGTTAAAAACAGGTGCAGCGCTAACGACAGAAGTGGTGGTGGACTGCTGTATGACAGGAAAGCGCTGCAGCAGGGCATGCAGCAAACGTAATGGATATCACAATGAAGGCAGGTTAATAAAACTGAGTTAATATTTACTCAAGTTGTACAATGTAATGTCGCACAGCTAGCTCTCACATTCAGCAGGCACAATGTAATGTTGCATGGCTAGGTCTCACATTCAGCAGGCACAATGTAATGTCACCCAGCTATGTCTCACATTCAGAAGGCACAATGGAATGTTGCCCAGCTAGCTCTTACATTCAGCAGGCACAATGTAATGTTGCACAGCTAGCTCTCACATTCAGCAGGCACAATGTATTGTTGCATAGCTAGCGCTCATATTCAGCAGGCACAAGAAAGGTCGCCACTAGATATACTTGTGTGTGTGCCCACAGCAAAGCACCAATCTCATTCATCATAAAAATGGGGAGGAAATGGGATAGACGGAAAAGCAGGAAAGGGAATATGAGCAAGCAGAGAGAAACACATAAACGTAACAGTAGCATATGAAAGATGGGGTGAAGGAGCCCTTTTGTTGTTGTTGTGTCTTTTGGCTTATCCCGGGTAGGGGTCGCCACAGAGAAACTCTGGTCCGCTAATGTTTGGTAATGGATTGATTTTTACGTGCCGAGTTACCAGCCCTGATGCACAACCTTCAACGAAGGCATGCCCATTCACGCATGCCTCCACACAGAAGACGCTCTAGCTGAGAATCGAATGGGACAACGTCTTTTTGTGAGGCGACAACGCTACCACAGCACCACTACCGAAGGAACCCTTTTGCAATATATGGAAAAGAATGGCAGATTGGGAAAGCAGAGAAGGGTGAATTTAGATAGGACAAAGGGAGAAGGCAGGTAGCAGGTACTAGAATATGATCTCAAGACAGATATGGGTGGTAGTCACAAAATGTTGGGTGGACAGTAGATGGAGACAGACATAGAGAGGGTGAATAAGTGGTGATGGCAGGGTTGGACATTGAACAAAGAATGGCTATCAAGAGTTATCCCATTTAGCAAAGTATAAATACATAAAGGTAATTATATCTTCCCTTTGCTGTTGTGGGTGTTTATTGAGTGCCACTGTTTCCTCATGTATCCCATACATAGGCTATAGGTGAATTGGAGAGCCTCCAAATTGCTCTCAGGAGTGTAATGAATAAATTAATAATATTAAGCAGATATCACCACAATAGGTCCCATTTGTATTAGCTCGGGGGTCAAAGATAGAAAAAAAAAAACAGAACATTTTCATATACTGCCCTATTTACTTGTAAATATGATAATAACAATTAACTTAAGATTGATTTTTTTTAAAGAAGCCTATAAAGTACAGTTGTGTATGTTGAACTTACCATAACAGTAGATGTTTGAATGACCACTGCTGTAGTAGCCTTAACTATAGGGGTTATATCCTGCCAAGGATGTAACAGTTGTCCAGGTTTCAAAGCTTCAGGGCACCTTCCATATGCCCAAACTGTCAAGCAGCTTGAGATGAGCTGACTAAAAAACAAGTTTGGGTGGGAAGCCCTTAAGAACTTTCCTGCCAGCAGAAAGAGGGAGGCTGAGCCCAGCAATAACAATGGTAGGAATAATAAAAAATAAATGTCTACACCTTGGCATAAAAAACACAACAGAAAAAAACAAGGTGAATGGAGAGATGGAGCAGCTACTGCAGCAGTGATCATTCGAACATCTACTGTTATGTTGAGTTCAGCTTACACTATTGTACAATGTTCTTCATATTGATCACTGCAGAAGTAGCCTTAGTTCTATGAGTAAATTACCATAGGTTCATAGGTTCATAGGTAGGTACTAGGCTATCTGCCCGAGGGCATTTATAAGCCTAGCCAGAGTGTGTTGGCTTTCGCCGCCCCATTGATTAATTAACTGATCCTTTGTCAAGCAGAGCCAATGAAGTGATCCCAGGGGTGTATTTTCTGTTACTCATCCACTCGTCAAGGTTTCTTTTGAAGAGTGTTAGTGAGAGGCTCTACCTGATGTAATTTGGAATTTTGTTCCAAAGCATGGGGAGTCTCTGTGACAGGAATCTATCCTTCTAGCATGTTCTATTTATTGTTGTGGCAAGGTTTAGCTCACTAGAGCACTTGGCTCGCAGTGACTTGGATTTCTTTAGGTGGAGCATGCCCATCAATTCTGAGTTGTTCATGGCTTTGTAAGTCAGGCAGAGATCACCTCTGAGTAAGCGATACGCCACTGAGTACATCCGGAGTTTTTTCAGTCGGGCTGCATAGGACATATGTTTGAGGCCAGTAATCCTCTTGGTGAGGTACTTTTGTGGTCTTTCCAGCTGTTGGAAGTGTCTTGTGAGTTACATCCCAAATGGGGCATTGTACTCTATGATGGCTCTAATGAGTGACGAGTAGAGGGGCACTATAACCTCTTTATTTCTAGATGTGAACCCTTTAGTAATTAGACGGGACACAGAAGGATTTCCTAACTACTTTGGCACTATGATTGTCAAAGGAGAGATTACTATCTACCTGGGTCCCCAGATCTCTTATTACCTCTTCTGTATTAAGGGGGCTGTCACCTATGTGGTAATTCGTGGGTGTTTTGTTTTTCCCAACTGGGATGACTATACATTTTTTGGCATTTAGCTTGAGGCCATGACTTTGACACCAGGTGTCTGTCTCAGTAAGGCCCTTTTGGAGGATGTCCATGTCAGCACGAGAGTCAATTATGGCTCCCAGTTTGGAGTCATCGGTGAACTTGGTTAGCCATAGTCCTCCTGTGTTTGCCTTTACTTCTGAGAAGTATATGCTGAACAGTAGGGGTCCCAGGACCGAGCCTTGCGGGACACCACTTGTGACTGGTTTAGAGTCAGACTTGGAGCCCGCTATTCTTACCGTGTGAGTTCTGTCTGTAAGCCAGTTGGCAACCCATCTCATGACACAGGGGTTTATGTTCAGGCTGGTTAGTTTTTCTGTAATACCCGAGTGGGGAATGGTGTCAAAAGCCTTGGCGAGGTCAAGGTAGGCTGTGTGAACCAACTTTCCCTCGTCTATGGCTTTGGTGACTGTCTCGAAGTCAACCAGGTTTAGTAGGCATGATCTGCCCTTAACAAAGCCGAACTGGGTCTGGTCAAGTGTTTGGATGTTCCCAATGTCTTTGTTAATGAGTTACAGGATGATGCGCTCCATAGCCTTACAGACCAGGCTAGTCAGGATTGTGGGGTGATAGTTACCCGGGTCAGTTGTGGCCCCTCCTTTGTGGAGAGGAATAATCGTTGCTGTGTGCCATTTTATGGGCACGTAGCCCGTGGAGAGGCTGAGGTTGAACAGCATGTTTAGGTGGGGGGTTAGTTCGTTCTGTAGTTCATGCAAGACACAGCCTGGGACACCATCTGGTCCCATTGACGCTGTGTTTTTGGCTTTTGAAAGGGCTGCTTTCACCTGTGCGTCTGTGATTTTTGGGACACTACACTTTTCCGGTATTGCTGTGGGCCCTTTTGGAGCTGAGAGGGGGGTAAAGTTTGCACTGAATCTATCTGCCAGGATGTTGGCAATATCAGTAGGTTCAGTATATTTTGTGCTATTTTGCACTAGTTCAGTGCATATTTGCGAGTTGCCACTTAGATACTTAACATAGCTAAAGAAGGCTTTGTGGTTATCTTTTGAATCCTTGGCTATTTTTCTTTTGAAGTTAGCCTTGGATGATTTCATGAGTGACCTTAGTTTCTTACTGATACTGATCAGGGATGTCTTTCCTTCTTGGGATTTGCTTTTTTCTGAACTAGTTTCCTCCTTCTATTGTATAGCCTGTTTATTGCAAGGAACCACCAAATTGGTTTCCTTCCCTTAGAGGAGTGAGTCTTGGTTTTGCTAAGGATGGCATGATCCATGCATCCTTGCAGGTGCTCATAGACTGCATTTGTAAAGGTTTCTGCATCTTGGGCTGCATTATCCTTTTGCGTGGGTGCTGTGAAACTTACCACCTCTGTCTTAAGTAAGGTGAAGTTTGCTTTAGAAAAGTTTTTTGCTGTGGTGTCCTTAGTTGGGGGTGGTGGTGGGGTGTGGACATCCAGAATGATTAGTTTATGGTCTGATCTAACCAGTGACGGGTTGACCTCTGGTGTGGAACACCTGTCGCCCATGTTGGTGATGACCAGGTCCAATATGTTTTCACCTCTGGTAGGGGAGTTTACCAGCTGATCCAGGGTGTTTGAGTTGATGAATTCCAGGAAGCGCTGGGCCTGGGAATTTGTACTCAAGTAGTTTTCCCAGTGAATGGTAGGGTAATTGAAATCACTCAATATCAGGGTGTTCGGTAGGACCTTCATGTTTTCCAGTGTCTCCTGAAAGGTGAAGTAGTGGTCCTGGGTCATGGAGGGTGATCTGTAGCAGGCCACAATTTGCACAGCAGATTTGCCCGATGTTAGTTGCACATGGATGATCTCAGAGGTATCATGCTGTGCCACTAACCTGGAGGTGTAGGTATCCTTGATGAATATGGATACACCCCCTCCTTTTGTGTTTCAGTCCGTGTTCTCTGGCCAAAACGTGTGGTATGAGTTGTAGCCTGGTAGTGCTGGGATGCTCTCTGGAGCCTTGAACCAGGTTTCAGTTACTGCACAGATGTCAACGTTCTCCATACTGAGGAGTGCTTTGAGCATGTGCATTTTGAGATTTAAACTCCTGGCATTGAGTAGCATAACCCTCATTTTTTTGTTAATTGTGCTGTTTACGGAGGTGGGTTTGACTTTTGAGCCTTGCCTAAAAAAGGCACTATGGGGGCAGCAAGAGCCTTGGCCAGTATTCAAAAGCCTAAGGGTGACAGGTGCAAGCCGTCTCTTGCAAAGCAATGCGGCTTGTCGAGCATGTCGTCCCAGGCTGACAGACACCGAATCCCCTTTCAATGACACCAGAAGCTTAGCCAATTGTTGAAATTGATAATTTTTTCTTTATACTGAGGTATCATTCTTGGTGAGGGCAGGTTGCTACTCAGGCTCAGGGTCATATCAGGCTAGGCTACATGATCAGAGAGCTCTTCCATGTCTCTTTTCATGTAGTCCAGGGAGGTACGTCTCAGGTCATTCACACCAACATGAACAATGATTGAGTCATATTTGTACTTGTTCTGGAGTGACCTGAGTGCTTGTGTTATGTGGTGTATTCTGGCTCCCGACAGGCAGCTAACAGTAACCTTCTGCTTGTCCAGCCTAGTGAGTGGGTCATCAGTGTGCCTGACTATAAAGTCACCTATTACTAGTGTGTTAGGTATGTTACTTTGCCTTAAGGGCTGTGATTGTGCGGCACACTGATTTTGTGTTTTATGTGTTGTCTGGTTTGTGACAGGAAGTGCAGGTTGTTTGGGTGTCTGCTTTGGAGGTCTCTGATGCTTTTGCAGGTTTTTATTTAGAGCCTCCGAGTATGATTTTGTGTATTTATGTGATTTTTTTGCCAGTGCTGTTTTAGGAGGTCTGTGTGCGGCTGGAGTTGTGGTGCAAGTGTTAACCTTCTCCTCTTGACTGTCTGTTCCAGTCTTGGGTGGAACCTTAGCTTCCAGTTTGGCTGTATAATTGCATCTCTCACATATGTTAGTGTTTTGTGGTATGAGGACAGGGTTGTCTGTGTATATGAGGCAGTTGTAACATTGCCTCAGGATACCCAGATTCACCAGCTGGACTGGAGAGTGCACCTGAAGTTGCCATTTGGTCATGCCTGAATAGTAGGGTGAGCTGCTTAGTTGCTTGGTTGGTGAGCCTTGCCCTGCTGGGCAATCAGTGTCAGGGTATATTAGTGCTTGCCATAGCTAACTATATTTTGGAGGAAGAAAGAGAAGGATCCAGGAGCCCCTGGATCTAATCTGATCTAGACCTAGAGAAGGAATCAAGCTTATAGTGCTAAGTAAAAGTATGTACAGAAGACCAAGTAGCAGTTCTAGAATACTTCTAGAATCCAACCCTTTCCAAAAGGACATAGATGAAGCCAAGGCCCTGGCAGAGTGGACATTGACCCTGCCTGGAATAGATTTGTCTTGGTGAGTATAACAAAATAAAAAAAAAGCACCAAAAGGCTGCTTTTCCAAGTTTAATTCAATTCAAAGAAGAACACACATAAAACTGTGTATTCTTCTTTCAAATTGTATTAAACTTGGAACAGCAGCCTTTTGGTGTTTTTTTTTTAATTATTCTTTGGATCCTTAGCTGTATACATAGCCATTTGGAAATAGTCTATTTTGGCACAGGTTGTCCCTTCTTCTTGACTTCAAAAGAAATGAACAATGGATCTGAAGACCTGAAAGATTCAGTTCTGTCAAGATAACACCTGAGTTGTGTGTGGATGTCCAAGGTATGGAGGACCCTTTCTCCCTCATTTTCAGGTTCAGTAAAGAAAATGGGAGATGGATGATTTGGCTTAAAGTAAACCTGAATACTACTTTATGCATAAAAGAAGGATTAGCCCTCAAAGAAACCCTGTTCCTGTGGAAAATGAGGTAGAGTTGACTCACCACAAGAGCTTGCAACTCAGGTACTCTTCTTGCAGAGGTAAGAGCAATCAGTAAAACTGTTTTCTATGATAAGAACCTCAAATCAGCCATATTAGCTAGTTCAAATTTAGTTCAAAGTACCTGTGCAACAGTAAAACTGTTTTCTAAGATAAGAACCTCAATTCAGCCATATTAGCTAGTTCAAATGGAGCAAGTTTTAGCTTCTCTAAAACAAAATTAAGATCCTAAGGAGGGGACACTAGTTTACTTGGAGGCCTCTTATGCAAAACCCCTTTCAAGAACATTTTGTCATAAGACTGCCTTGAAAAAGGAGGACCCATAAGTACACATGCTGAAATGGTGGATAAATGAATCTTGACATAGGAATAACAAAGGCCACAGGATAGTGACTCATACAAATACTGTAAAACTAGAGTACAATTAACCCTGAATGGATGCTGGTTGTGTTGTTGGCACCAACTAGAAAACCTTTTCCATTTGCCAATATATGATTTTCTAGTAGCAGTCTTCCTTGCCTCCATCAGTATCTGCTGCACATCCTCAGAAAACAGGTGCCTATAAGGAATTTAAACCCTATCATCCAGGCAGTCAATTGAAGATGATTTAAGTTGGGGTGTATCAGACACCCCTGTTCTGGTGTGAATAAATCCATTCTGTGAGGAAGCTTGTGGTAATTGCCCCTGGCAATTTTCTAAAAAAGAGAGAACCATGGTTGCCAGGGCCAGGGGGGAGTCACCACAATGATCTGATCTTTGGAGATTCCTTCTCAATTTTTAGAAGTACCCTGGATATTAGTGGAAATGGTAGAAATGCATACAGGAACATTCCTGTCCATGGAAAAGAAAAGTCATCTGCCTTCCAGGCCTTCTTACATGAAGTTTTGGAACAGAATTTTGCCAGCTGACTAAATAGAGAGGAGGCAAAGAGGTCTACTTGAGGAACTCCCCACAGATGGATCAAATCTTGGAAGACCCCGTGGGCTAGTTTCCATTCATGAAAGTCTGCCCTGGTCCTGCACATCTTGTCTGCTACACAATTTTGCTTTGATGGAATGTAGAATGCTTGTAAAGTGAGATTGTGCTGTGAAGCTATATCCCAAGTTAACATGGCTAGTTTGCAAAGGGGGTACAACTTAGTTCTGCCTTGCTTATTGATGTACCACATGACTGTGGTATTGTCTGTAACCACTTGAAGAAGTCCAGGGGATCAAAGATGGTTCAGAGAGTTGAGTGCCTTGATCAGGGCAAGCATCTTCTCGATATTTATGTGTTTGCATCTGCCCTTGTGTCCCACACTCCTTCCACTTTTATCCATCCCAAAACTGCTCCACAAGCAAAGTCTGAATCATCTGTGCTGACTCACTGCTTTGAAGCAGGAATGGAGAAGGGGAGACTTGGATTTAAGGATGTCTGTTGTCTCCACCAAAACATTTCTCTTCTGACAAATGCTAGTACTGGGACCTGAAAATATAAAGGGTGTTGATGCTGGGAACAAAGAGATTTCAGATATCACTGTATCTTTCTCGTGTGGAGTCTTGCCAGGGGTAGCATGAGAATCATAGATGACATGAGACCCAAAATTCTGAGGTATTCCTTGGCAGTGGCCGAAGTCTGAGTGGAAAACTTTGCAAATAGATCTAGATAAAGATATATTTTCCTGTGAAAGAAAAGCTTTTTGAAGTAAGGTGTTCTAGATGACATCCAAGGAACACAATCCTATGTGAGGGATTCAAGAAAGACTTTTGAATGTTCTCTTGGAATCCCAGCTTGTGCAAGAGATCTCATACCTAAGAGAAAGACTCCTGACATGTTGAAAAAGACTCTGCAAAGATATGTAAGTCATCTAAATATGGAAAATTGTGGATACCCTGTTGCTTGCAATGAGCTATAATTGGAACCAGATACCTTGTGAACATTCTTGGTGCGATGGATAGTCCAAATGGTAAGCCAGGGAACTGTGATCCAGACACACAAAACCTTAATAAATGCCTGACATCTAGATGAATATTGATGTGATGATAAGCATCTTTTAAGTCTAGTGTTACCATTAAACTTGAAAGAGGAAGGAGAGATAACAGGTTGTGAAGAGACATCATTTTGAATTTGGGCACTATCACAAACAGGTTTAGGAAAGATATATTAAGAAATGGTCTCCAAGCATTTCCTTTCTGTTTTTTTCTTTGTTTTTTTTTTTTTTTTTGCACCCAGAACATCCTTGAATAAAACCCCTTCCATCATGGAATGGAAGAATAGTTCTATCATTCCTAGGGATAGTGATGAAGAACTGGAGGAAACAAAAGAAACTGATCTGCAGGATGAGGAATGACCCATGGAAAGGAGGAACTTCCTCCCACTTTCATCTGTAACCTTGTTGAATGATTTTCAGAAACCCATTTGTTTAAAGCAATCTGTTGCCAAAGAGAAAAATGGAAATTTAGACTTTCTGGAACAGAATAGGGGCTAGGGTGGGAGGGGGTCTCAAAAGTCTCTTGAAAAGTCATTCAGACTTGTTGGACTGTCCTGGGTCTATATCATGTTGTCGAACTTTTAAAAGTACAAATGTCATATGGTCGATACCATATGATCGAACTTTACGGAGATCTCCATACAGTGTGGAATGGGAAGATTTCCCTTTTCTGCACTGTAGTGCGATCTCAGAGTTGGTATATTTAAAGAGTGGGGGGTGCAGGGGGCTTGCCCCCCCTGATTAAACCATTTAGGTAGTTTTTTTCTTTGGTCTATTTTTTTTATTACATTTTCGAACTTTTAAAAGTTTGATCATATGGTGTCGACCATATGATGTTCGAACTTTTAAAAGTTTGATTATGTAATATAGACGTGACTGTCCTTGGCTTTGGGAAGTTTGTGACTTCTTTTTGGAACCCCTTGCCATTTCTTCTTAAATGTCTGTTTACCTGAATTCTGTTGAAACTGGTTATTCTTTTTTTTTTTTTTGCCAAAATAGGATGAGAAAAAAGAAAAAACCCTTGGATAAGTTCAAAAAAGAGGGCTGAGATTCCCTGGATCAACTTGCCCCTTTTATCACACCTTTTGATCACCTCTGCAGCAAAGAGGCCAAACACTAAATCTCTATCTAAGGGAGAGTTTAAAGTCTCATTTTTAACTCATCTGGCAGGTTCTGAGAATGAAGTTAAGCAAACAGTACCAGTGGCCATAGCCGTGGAAGAAGTATCAACAGAATCACACAATCACTGTAATCAATGATCAGTGACCTGTGCAATCAAATAAACTAAGTCATTTAAAGCAGTTTTTTCTTCACAAGAAGAAACTGTAGATAAAACATTCCTCATACTTTCACAATATGTCAGAACAAACTTTAACATATAAGCCTGACAATTTAAAATTCTGAAAATCAAAGCTGCAGAAATATACACTTTTCCCCATACCTATCAATACATTTCCCCATCTTTATAAGAAAGAATAGGATTAGAATGTGGGGTCAACTAAGAATATAGCTACTGGGTCCGATTTGGGAATAGTGTGTAAAGATTTAAAAGACTGAGGAACTTTACACATCCTATCTGCCTGATAGCCAGCTGAGTATTAGGGAAATTGCAGACAGTAAGACAAAGATACTCTAAAGCAGACAGGACAAGATGAATGGGTGTAGGTTTTGGAAAATATGTCTGAAACAACTCATAGTATTTTCTGAGGAACTGAAAAACCTCAGTGTTCTCGCACTGAAAACACTGGGACATTCTAGCAATAGTCTTAGAGAAAGAAACTCCCACACAGGAAGAGTAAAAGACTGAGCTTTCCTCTGAGTCTGAATCCAAAATCTGAGGACAAACCCTGAATCTGTCCTTGCATCTTCTTGTTCAGATTCAAAATCTTGATTCTCTTCAGGAAAGTGGCATTCCTTTTTCTTTTACCAGAAACTGCAAGAAGAATCAATAGCCTAAATTAAACCCTGAGCCAGTCCATTAAACTATTGCTATCCAAAGAAATTTGAGGAGGAGTAGATACATGTTTTGTTTTTTGCTTCTTTTTGACGGGAAAAATGGGGTCAGGCAAGTTACTAATGGCAACCGCTACTTCCCCAGGGATGGGCACAGCATTCTGACATAACAGGAAAACCTTCTCTGTTCCCGCTCCCAGGACTGACAACAATGGCTCTCCCTTACCCCTGAGGGGACTCCATTGGCCACACAGGATGTAGCTAATCCCAGGCCCATAGTGGTTGTAGGTGCTACACCAGAGGGATTCAGAGTAAAAGAAAAGTGGTCTAGGGTACAACAAATGGCCACAGCAGAGTCACCCACCTGCAGCTGAGGCAAAATGCTAACCTGCTGTGGTGATAAAGGCTGTTTGCTTATTTATTTTTGTAGCTGGAAAAAGGACTGACTGGAGGATGGACAATCTGTTTCATTGTCAAGCCAAAAATGGTGCCTCTCTTCCGGGGAAGGCGAACAGTTAATGACGGTAAAACTACCAGTCCACAGGAGTTACATTTTTTGACAGAAAAAACATAGTAAAAAGCACTTTCAAACACAATGGCAACCCCACAATGGAAAATTAACCATAATTTCTCAACAGAAAATACGTTATCAGTTAGTTTACACTATAATAAAACTGACAGAAAAAAATGAGTGTTCTGTTTAAAAGTACGTTATAGTCTCAAGACAGTCCGTTAGAACACAACACTCCTAGCTTTAAAATAACTTTCATAAAGAGGAAAGTAATAAAACATCAGCAAATGGGAGAATTTCTCCCCAAAGGTAACTTATCTGCCCAGCAACGGAAAACACAAGTCAACAGCTGATCCTCAAAAGCCTCAGAGAATACCCTTCATCGGCAGTAAAGTTCTGAAGGGTTTTGCATCAAAACTTTTGTTTTAGACAGCTCATTTCCAGCTGCTTGACAGTTTGCGCGTGGAAGGTGACCTGAAACTTTGGAAGCTGGCCGACTGCTATTTCCTTGGCAGAATATAACCCATATAACTAAGGGTACTGCTGCAGTGATCAATATGAAGAACAACATTAATGATGTTTGTATTATTATTATCATTATGTCCTACATCTCTGGCTCCCAACAAAGAAGAAAAAAATTAGAAGGAATGGAAGCCAAAGCTATACTTCTTAAGCTTTTAGAGCAAGGATACTGGACAAAGCCAAAAGTAACGGTGCAAAGTCACAAAATTAGTTAAAGATTTTTGGCGTTGCTCGTATAAACTTGGATAGTATAAGAGGATTTGCATTAGTATACATTTTCTGAAGGATACGAAGTCTGAAACTCGAATGTCTGCCATTATATACTGACTTTAATCCCGAATCATTTGTCAGAACACCACAATTTTATGAAGAACAGTGAAGCAAAAATGTGGATATTCTGGGAAATTCTGGACCGTTGAGAGGCATGATAAGCAATTCTGCACACAACCATGGGTCACTTAAACACACAGCCGCACCAGATTTGCAGGTTAATTCTTGGTTCTCATGATAATTCTGTCTTGAAATTCTATTCTGGCACTCCTGAAATATGTGACTTTTAAATAAGATATAGTTTCAGTTAATGCATGGCGTTATTAATCCAGTCCCTCTCAAGTGTGCCTCATTATGAGACCTAAGAAGTCAATATTCCTCGCAGACAGTAGCTTTTGGTGCACAATACTGAATCACAGTAATTCATCACAGGGACTTTTTATAAGAGTAAAGCACGCTTTAAGCATCTTGAGAGCTAACTAATTGAAGTTTTTAGAACGCTGTTGGTTAAGAGTTCTATATTTTACCCATTTGTTTCACATTATGAGAAGTTGTCGGAGATTGAAGGTTTGATAGCTGTGAATTAAACTATTTTGATTTAGAAAACGCATTTTAATTGAGATACTCTTATGTCACGTTTTCTAATCGGTATTGATCACATCTAAAAATTGTTCCTTGTTTTCGTTCTTCTCCCCGGATTACTTTTAACTCTGCCCAGGGTTGTACACAGTTGGACAGTTGGCATTTTGACGTACTGTACCCAGCTATAAACGGGTACACTCTTAAAGTGACAAGGGTTACTGTGAATTCTGAGGCGACGGAAGTTTTGTTTTTACACGGCCCTTGATAGTTGCACCGAATGTGCGTCTTTCATATTTGTGTCTGTATGTATATTTATGAATCTTTAGAAAAGTTTTAACGTTGTTCCCTTTACGTGGATTGGACGTTTACCTTTGTTTCCATCAAGTCAGTACCAGTCTGTTATTCTTAAACATGTGAAATGTTTTAGTTTTGAGCCTTCTCGTTGTAGCCGAAATTTTATGTCTTTGTTTAAGGCTGCGTCTTTTCCTATTGCATACTTTTATTTTACAGTGCTAGTTTGTATTTCTACAACCGCGTGAGTGTGTTTGTGTTTAACAGTAGTTGCTGAGGTGTATTTTAGGTGGTTGTGTTCTCTAAGATTGTTTTGTATCACTGTAAATTCCCATGAGGTTTGCTTTACGTATTTGTGTAGTTTTGACGATTGGGTAACCTTCACACATATCTCAAACGTGCTCTTTTTTTGTGTGGGGGTGGACGTCTTTCTAATTTCATGCAAGGATATCTATATAAATGATGCATATCACACACTTGATAATGTGTGTAGATTCAGTAATGTTTAGGGACTTAACTAGTATTTAACGTAAAGAACCAAGGGATACTCGTAGTCGAATTTGACATATTATTTAGTCAGGTTGAGAAGTAGTGCTTTGGAGACATTTGTAACCCATTAATATATCTAAACATAAGTGTTACATTTATTTTATTTTCAAGCATGTAGGTAAAATAAAGTGTCAAGAACCCATCAGGAGGGAGTGACTGGCATAGTTCTTAACCAATAAAAACAAATGTCAACAGATTCCGGGGACAAATCCATAATCAGTGGCACTTTTAAATGTTAGTACTATTAACTTGCGACGTTGGTAGAATAAGAGAATATGAATTAATATACGTTTTCTGAAGTAAAATAAGTCTATAACTTTATTGCCATTTATTTATTAAGCTTTATTCACATTTTCTCCAAAGGTCACCAGTTGTAGGAGGGCTTAAGAAGGACAAATCAAAAAATTGCGTCAAAATCAGGGACAGTTGAGTGGTATGGTGACTGTAGTAGACAAGGGGTAATGCTTTGTTTTCTAGTTTGCATCTGAAAACTTAGGTATTGGCACACAAGCTAGGCTGATTTACAAAGAGGTTGGTTTAAAGAATTTTTGGGGACTAGTCACTCAGAATGAGTGGTCTTAAAGTAGTTGTTACCTTTTCATGTTCTTCCCATTGAAGTAGAGGCTGTAGAATGGCTTTTTATGCAGGTTCCCTGTAAAAGTTATATACCTAGACGAAATAAATGTGAGGGAGAGAAAAGTAGATTTATTCCCATCACAGAGTGACAGAAAAGGTGAAAGACAGACTGCCTCAGTAAAAATTGAAGAAAAGATGATCTAGGGCATATGGGATTTATGCCTTGGCAGTCTGCTGTGGTGTCCTTAGTAGTTCTGGGTTAGTATTCAGGATATGATAAAATAATTTGAATTAAGCTGTGTGCTGCAAAATGGAGGTGCGCATAAGGAGGAAAGAATTGTGGTGTTAGCATCTCTACTGGGGATGCACAAGCCAGTGCATTTCTTTATGCCAGTCCCAAGCCTGGATAAATGGGGAGGGTTGCGTCAGGAAGGGCATCTGGTGTAAAAATTTGCCAAATCATACATGCGGACAACATTACAGATATACATACTGGATCGGTCTAGGGCTGGGTTAATAATGACCGCCACCAGTACTGTTGGCCAACAGGGTGCTGGCGGAAATTAGGCTACTGTTGGCCGAAGGAGGAGAAGAGGGCGAAGGCATGCCTGAAGGCAGGTAAAGGCTAGGACTGTGGTAGTGAGGGTCGGAAATTTGAATGTTGGCAGTATGACTGGTATAGGGAGAGATCTAGCTGATATGATGAACAGAAGGAAGGTTGGTATATTGTGTGTGCAAGAGACCAGATGGAAGGGGAGCAAGGCTAGGTGTATTGGAGGCGGGTTCAAATTGTTTTATGATGGTGTGGATGGGAGGAGAAATGGCGTAGGGGTTATCCTGAATGAACCGTATGCTAAGAGTGTTTTGTAGGTGAAAAGAGTGTCAGAGTGATGTTTATGAAGCTGGAAATTGATGGTGTAATGATGAATGTTGTTAGTGCATATGCTCCACAAGTTGGGTGTGCGATGGATGAGAAAGAAAAAATTTGGAGTGAGTTGGATGAAGTGGTGTTAACTGTTTGGAGCATATTTCAATGGGCATGTTGTGGAACAGAGGGGATGAGGAAGTGATGGGTAGGTATGGTGTTAAGCAAAGGAATGCAGAAGGTCAGATGATAGTGGATTTTGCGAAAAGGATGGACATGGCTGTGGTGAATACGTATTTTTAACATGAGGGAGGAGCATAGGGTGACATACAAGAGTGGTGGAAGATGCACACAGGTGGATTATGTCTTATGTAGAAGGTCCAGTCTGAAGGAGATTGGAGACTGTAAAGTGGTGGCATGAGAAAGTGTAGTTAGGCAGCATAGGATGGTGGTTTGTAGGATGATATTGGTGATCAAGAAGAGCAGGAGGAGTGTGAGGGCAGCACCAAGGATCAAATGGTGGAAATTGAAAAAGGGTAATTGTGAGGTGGAGTTCAGGGAAGAGTTAAGACAGGCACTGGGTGGCAGTGAAGAGTTACTGAATAGCTGGGTAACTACAGCAGAGCTAGTAAGGGGGATGGCTAGAAAGGTACTTGGTGTGACATCTGGAAAAAGGTGGGATTGTCAGAGAAATGAAGAAAGTAGACAGGAGTATAAGAAGATGAGGTGCATGACAAAGAGAGAGGAAGCGAAGGATAAGGAGTATAAAGAGTTGTATGAAAGGTTGGACACTCAGGAAGGAGAAAAGGACCTGTACTGACTGACTAGACAGAGGGACCGAGCTAGTAAAGATGTGCAGCAGGTAAGGGTGATAAAGGACAATGAGGGAAATGTACTCACAAGCGAGGAGAGTGTGTTGAGCAGATGGAAAGAGGACTTTGAGGGGCTGATGAATGAAGAGAATGAGAGGGAGAGAAGGTTGGATGATGTGCGGATAGTGAATCATGAAGTGCAGTGGATTAGCAAGGAGGAAGTAAGGACAGCTATGAAGAGGATGTAGGATGGAAAGGCTGTTGGTCCAGATGACATACCTGTGGAAGCATGGAGGTGTTCAGGTGAAATGGCAATGGAGTTTTTAACTAGATTGTTTAATGAAAGCTTGGAAAGTGAGAGGATGCCTGAGGAATTGAGAAAGTGTTTTGGTACTGATTTTTAAGAATAAGGGTGATGTGCAGAGCTGTAGTAACTATAGAGGGATTAAATTGATCAGTCACACCATGAACTTATGGGAAAGAGTAGTGGAAGCTAGGTTAAGAAGGGAGGTGATGATTAGTGATCAGCAGTATGGTTTCATGCCAGGAAAGAACACTACAGATGCAATGTTTTCTCTGAGAGTGTTGATGGAGAAGTGCAGAGGAGGTCAGGAGGAGATGCATTGTGTCTTTGTGGACTTAGAGAAAACATATGACAGGGTGCCTAGAGAGGAGTTGTATTGTATGAGGAAGTCAGGAGTGTCAGAGAAGTATGTAAGAGTGGTACAGGATATGTACAAG